>NC_042985.1:42508878-42808878 GCF_901001165.1 Salmo trutta | reverse complement strand
TATGAACAAAGTCATCGACATAAAGGGCAACATAAAAGGTCTACATCTGGTGCTTTGCAAAAGGCTCCATAAGAAGCCATTCTACATAGTTTTATTTGCTAATGAATGATTTCTGTAGGCCTTATAAAGCACGAAGGCTGATTTGGCCTAATTTAAATTTGGTCAGTGAGGGAGAGCCGAAGCCAAAGGATTTACTTCGCCCAAAATCTGTCCGTGTGAGATGAGCACTTTTTTATGTGTGGAGGTCTATGAGAAAGTGTTGAATTACATGAGGCTTATTTGATCAAATAGTTCTGTAATGTTTAGGCTGTTACAAATGTACTGATTATAAGTGGACGCACGTCGCATTTCAGCAACTTTGAGAAAAACAACTTAATTGTGCCTGTTGTTGACACGCGTACCTGCCATCTCATTGGCTAGAATGGTCCCACCTGATCTTGCCTGCCTTCAATCATTGAAGACATATAATCCCATTGTTGTGTGGTCATTGGGCTATTTTGTCAACATAATAGATATTCTTTGATTTGGTTCATTAAGAAATACTAGTGGCCATGACAATTCAAACGTGAGTTGTTTTTGGGGTTTGGTTTGATGGGTTTCTTGTGTGTGTTCGCAGGTGGGAAAATTTATCCAAATAATTTTGCCAATTAGCGTAGACAAGCTGGTGTGTGACCATGGCAAAGTTGTTGGTTTGACTTTGGCTATCTCCAAGGGTAGTTAGGCACTATCAATAAATTACAATTTAAATGAGACAATATTTCATGTTGAATTCTTTTTAGTTTTCTCATGAAAACTTTTTATATTTGTATATTCATTTCTACAATTTATAGTTAGTTTGAGGTTTTTAAGTCATTTAAATATGGAGCTATTAGAATTTTAACGTCTAATTTACCTATGGTCCCGAACTAATCCCATCGGGATATCCAAAGACAACCCAAATGTACCACAGGCATTACGATTGGGTCGTGTGCAGCTGCACCCCGAATTGGTAATTACCTGTGTGCTACCAGCTGTGGGCATGTG
Source organism: Salmo trutta (assembly GCF_901001165.1). Classification (NCBI taxonomy): domain Eukaryota; kingdom Metazoa; phylum Chordata; class Actinopteri; order Salmoniformes; family Salmonidae; genus Salmo; species Salmo trutta. The sequence goes on along the minus strand of NC_042985.1, from coordinate 42,807,855 downwards.
GGCAGGATTGAAACAAATCCAACCCAGAGAGGAAGAGGCGAAGCCAGAGGCTCAACTTGGCCCAAAATCTGTCGTCTCCTGCAGGTGCCGTTTTTGCGCCCACCAAACGAGGAGTTTTTGTTTGAAGTTCAATGAGTGTTGAATTTGGTAAACAAAAAATGTGAAGTTTTGTAATGCTTAGGTTGTTACGAGTGTACTGATTGATATATAATTATGAAAACGTTACGTCCTGGCAACTGAACAAACAACTTTATATCGTTGTGCCTGTGGGTCACAAGCGTATCAGCCCTCTCCTTGACTAGAATGGTCCCACCTGATCTCCCGACTGCCTTCCATCTTCAAGGACTTGTATTTCCATTGTTAGAGTGAGCACTTGACCAGCTGGTCAATATAATAGATCATTTGTGGCCATTCTTAATTTACGTTGTGGTGCAGTCACAACCACAAGTCTCACAGACGAGACTGACTTTATGACCAAAATTGACCTCTTTACAATTTGTAGTCAATTTTGACGGTAGAATAAACGTTTCAGACTCATATCAATGCCACAAGTTCGTTTTTAGGGGCAGTTGCTCTTCAAGCCTTAAAAAGTTACACTTCGTTTAAAGTTGAAGTGCTGTCTTTATTTGGCCTGGTAATTTCTAAAGATGTATGGAGTGTAGTTGGCATAATATCCCATTACAGTAAATAACTCCAGTCCCTAAGAGTATTTCTAAAAACACATCCTACGGTATAGCAGAGGGAGCACCCCCCTATCCACATCGATGGGACAGCAGTGGAGAAGGTGGAAAGTTTTAAGTTACTCGGCGTACACATCACGGACAAACTGAAATGGTCCACCGACACACACAGTGTGGTGATGAAGGCGCAACAGCACCTCTTCAACCTCAGGAAGCTGAAGAAATTTGGCTTGTCACCTAAAACCCTCACAAACTTTAACAGATGCACAATTGAGAGCATCCTGTTGGGCTGTATCACCGCCTGGTACGGCAACTGCACCGCCCACAACCGGAAGGGCTCTCCAGAGGGTGGTGCGGTCTGCACAACGCATCACCGGGGGCAAACTACCTGCCCTCCAGGACACCTACAGCACCCGATGTCACAGGAAGGCCAAAAATATAATCAAGGACAACAACCACCCGAGCCACTGCCTGTTCATCCCGCTACCATCCAGAAGGCGAGGTCAGTACAGGTGCATCAAAGCTGGGACCGAGAGACTGAAAAACAGATTTATCTCAAGGACATCAGACTGTTAAACAGCCATCACTAACACAGGCTAATGCCTACATACAGACTTGAAATCATTGGCCACTTTAATAAACGGACCACTTGTCACTTTAATAATGTTTACAAATCTTGCATTACTCATCTCATATGTATATACTGTATTTTATATCATCTATTGTGTTGCCTATCCCGCTCTGTCATGGCTCATCCATATATTTATATATTCTTATTCCATTCCTTTAATAGATTTGTGTGTATTAGGTAGTTGTGGAATTGTTAGATTACTTGTTAGATATTGCTGCACTGTCAGAACTAGAAGCACAAGCATTTCGCTACACTCGCAGTAGCATCTGCTAACCATGTGAATGTGACCAATAAAATTTGATTTGATTTATATCCATTGTATCTGTCATGTCAATGGCTGCTACTCTACCACTCTGACACCGCCCACATGTTTGATGTTAAGTGCCTCTATTAATCACTTCTTTTCGTTTTTTTTAGGTTTGATACTCAAGGATTTACAGATGGATTCTAGGGCACCAACCCAAATTCCACATTAACAAATGATAGAACAATGTAATTGAATATTGCGAGATGGGTTGATGAGCTCAATCTGCTGACCTGCGGGTGCAGGAGTGTGATAACTTACACATGTAATCGCATGTTGAACATGTCTTAACACCGCCCGCACACACCGCCTGAGTGTGTTCCCATGCGTTCCGTCTGGTGGTGGTGGGTGGTGAATGGCTTGTGTTGTCATCTGGGCTGACAGAGTGCAGACGCTCACAGCTCATCCGTCTGGTGGCTGAAGTGAAGGGCTGAATTCCTCCTGGCTCTTTATCTGGCTGGTGAGGAGCAGGGCCCAGGGCCTGCTGGAGACTGCTGTCTGTAAAACCTGGCCCAGCTGATAGTGACGTATGGCTTGTTTAGACACTCGCCCTCCTCCCCCGATTGAACTCCCCCGTACTTATGAGGACAGACCATCAGCAACAGCTTACACAGATGACATAAAGACACACTATCAGCATGTTTACCAAGTCACTCACTCCAGGCCCGGGCCCATGTGATTTATGCTCGTTTGAGCCGTGGTGGCTAACTCCGGGCCTGGAAACACTTTTCTGGGCTTTGATTGCTACCTTTGGCATTACGCATGGGGCCTAACCTGACAATGATAAGTATCTCTGGCATGACTTGTGTGACTGGTGTTCACTCTGCATAATGTGAACAGACTATTTGTCATGTTGCAGCTAATGGGAGAACCTGGGTGGAATTAACTGTAATTTGTCAGACATGTGAATATGGATCACCAAGCCCCATGCCATAATGAAATCTCCCTTAGACCATGTTTTACACTGGGAGAGTTTCCATTAAGTGGTGTTAATCAGATAAGTAGAAATTAATCAGGTCATTAAGATTACAGTTAGACCATGTGGCCATGATCGTACAGTACAGTGCTATGACCAGTAAGGTCAGGTGAGGATGATGTGTTAGTGGGGTTTCCCACCCTCTTTCACTTCTGGCTGTTATGTTCCACACTTAAATTGATCCCATTGGATCACAGAATGTGCATGGTGTATGCTCTCTGACATACATAACTGTACAGTAAACTCAATAAAACTGGGGGGGGGGAATCCTGCGCTCTGACACGTTTGTTAAGTTAGTAAACGGTGGTTGTAATTGAACAAGGTCAAGAGAGAACTTTCATTTCTCAGACTTTTTCCCTACATTAGGTTTCCAATTAACCACTTTTTTAGAAGTTAGAAAAACCCCGGCTTGATCACTAATTGCTTTTGAAAGTGTGACCCTTGTCTGTTTAATATTTTCCCGAGCAGGAAATTCCATGAAACGCAAACCATTACAGTCCAAAACCCCAGGGCCACTTTCACATGTAGCCTTTCAAAATAATAATTTTTGTGTGATCATTTGTTTAGCCTGAGTGAAGCTGCATTTCACAGGTCCTAGTTCCCATGGCAAAGTATGGTGATTGATGTATGAAATCTTAACTGTATTTGTTTTACAAATTTGTCAAAATCCCGTGAGAATCATTTGTTTAAATCACTCTAAAAGCTGGCAACTTTGTTTCTAGTGCTGTAACGTCAAACTGCGATAGTTGCTAAGCATGTGCAGAAAGGTGGTTAAATATGTTTTTTCTATTTGAGTTCAAGGTAGTGTTATAATTGTTATAACCTTCAAATGTATGTGGTGTGTGCACGGGAGAGCAAGTAAGATTATTACTGGAAAATGGAAACAGCTGGCAAAATATGGCCATTATATGACTAATCCAAACACACTATGACAATACAGGTGATGTGAAGCTCTAAAGTGTCCCACCAGTGGGTGAAGATAAGATGTTTTGTTAAAGTTGACTGCAAGCACACTTAAAGGTCCAATGCAGATGTTTTTATCTCAATATTAAATCATTTCTGGGTAACAATTAAGAACCTTAAGGTAATAGTTTGAATTAAAATGTTGAAAAAGAAACAAAAATAGCTTCTTGGCAAAGATAAATAACTCAAGCAATACTTTTTCTAGGACTGTCTGGGAGTTGTCTGTGGGGGGAGGGGAAAACTGGAACTCTTATTGGTCTATTTACTAATTTACCACCTGGTGATGTCAAAACTCCATCCCACCACTTCAGGCAGTCTTTTTAAAAAGCTCTTATTATATACACTACCGTTCAAAAGTTTGGGGTCACTTAGAAATGTCCTTGTTTTTCAAAGAAAAGCTCATTTTTTTATCCATTTAAATAACATCAATTTGATTAGAAGTACAGTGTAGACATTGTTAATGTTGTAAATGACTATTGTAGCTGGAAACGGCAGATTATTTTATGGAATATCTACATAGGCGTACAGAGGCCCATTATCAGCAACCATCACTCCTGTGTTCCAATGGCACGTTGTGTTAGCTAATCCATGTTTATCATTTTAAAAGGCTAATTGATCATTAGAAAACCATTTTGCAATTATGTTAGCACAGCTGAAACTGTTGTGTTGATTAAAGAAGCAATAAAACTGGCCTTTAGGCTAGTTGAGTATCAGGAGCATCAGCATTTGTAGGTTCGATTACAGGCTCAAAATGGCTAGAAACAAATAACTTTCTTCTGAAACTTGTCAGTCTGTTCTTGTTCTGAGAAATTAAGGCTATTCCATGCAAGAAATTGCCAAGAATGTGAAGATCTCGTACATCGCTGAGTGTGTACTGCTCTCTTCACAGAACAGTGCTAACTGTCTCTAACCAGAATAGAAAGAGGAGTGGGAGGCCCAGTTGCACAACTGAGTAAGAGGACAAGTACATTTAGAGTGTCTAGTTTGAGAAACAGACCCCTCACAAGTCCTCAACTGGCAGCTTCATTAAATAGTACCCGCAAAACACCAGTCTCAACGTCGACAGTGAAGAGGCGACTCCGGGATGCTGGCCTTCTAGGCAGAGTTGCAAAGAAAAGGCAATATCTCAGACTGGCCAATAAAAAGAAAAGATTAAGATGGGCAAAAGAACACAGACAGTGGACAGAGGAACTCTGCCTAGAAGGCCAGTATCCCGGAGTCGCCTCTTCACTGTTGACGTTGAGACTGGTGTTTTGCGGGTACTGTTTAATGAAGCTGCCAGTTGAGGACTTGTGAGGCGTCTTTCTCAAACTAGACACTCTAATGTACTTTTCCTCTTGCTAGGTTGTGCACCGGGGCCTCCCATTCCTCTTTCTATTCTGGTTAGAGCCATAATTGCAAAAGGGTTTTCTAATGATCAATTAACCTTTTAAAATGATAAACTTGGATTAGCTAACACAACGTGCCATTGGAACACAGGAGTGATGGTTGCTGATAATGGGCCTCTGTTACATCTATGTAGATATTCCATAAAAAATCTGCTGTTTCCAGCTACAATAGTCACTTACAACATTAACAATGTCTACACTGTATTTCGGATCGATTTGATGTTATTTTAATGGACACATTTTTTTTGCTTTTCTTTCAAAAACAAGGACATTTCTAAGTGACCCCAAACTTTTGAACGGTAGTGTATATACATAAAACACAGGAAAATCCCATTTTTGACTGCACTAACAAAGATAATGGCATTTTGATTCCACTTAGTTGAACACAAAATAATTCCCAATTTAGAACATTAATCCTCAACTCTAATGTGTTATTGGAATATGGGTCCAGACTGCTCAGGAACTCAAGTCCCATCCTGTCCCAAATATAGCCACCAGACAGTGTTTACCAGCACTAAACCAAGTGAGGAGTTTATAATGCCTTAAAAGACCTGCATATAGATGTCAATTCCTAACTTTGTCTATCCTCACCAAATAAGATTGGGCAAGTTGAGCCAAAATAAGCATTGCAAATCATTTACATGTTCTGTTTGAGTGGCATGGACAACATGGGAAATGAAAGCAGTTTTACCCTGACTCAGTCATATGAAAGGCTCTCTTTAACAGCAGCACAGGTCTCAGAGCAGCAACACCCACACATTGCTGAAGGGGGAAAAGACTTGTGGATAGGTTTATTGAAAAAGCTGCTTTGAATTCTGTTTTTACTTGACGATTTCAGCCAGGGGTTGAGAAAAAAAAAGGGCCATGCTTGAAAGGTGTATGGATGGCCTAATAAATCAGGGGCGGTGTGAGCAAGCGGAGTTCATGTTCTCCGGGTCAGATCCATAACCTCTCGACAGCTGCCCGCGCACTAGAACCAACGGCGCTGTGGGACGTGACCTTACAGACACACAACGCAGGGGCCACGGGCAGGGAGCACACCCCGCGGACACACTGATACATCACCGCCTGCTAAGATGAATCTGAGAAAACGCTTTACCGCTATGTCCAACACACACACAAACACACACAGACTCTCTTTGTAAAGAACAAACATCAAGTGACAGGAAAATCATGGTTGAAAAAACAGAGCATTTCAGACTTTCTGGTTTGTGATGGCTAGAAGTGATGGATCGTGTTTTCAGAGATCTTTGCCATTTTTCAAAAACCATGTTAAAAAATCTAATTCAATGTTATTTGTTTTAGTTAGAATAGTATAGCACATTGTCCTCCATAAAATATCACAGGCATTTTTTTAAAGTACTAAAATAATACTACTAATTCTTAGGGCAACTGTAGGGATATTGCATTGTTCGAGGTTCCATACCTTTACGTCTATAAACTGATTATACCTGTGATAGGCGATAAGTGTAATGTTAACACATTACAAAATATAATGATTGTGATTTGATATACAAATGACAAACATTCACAAAAGTAAAACAGATTAAGAAGCAATGAATTAATCCATCAATAGAATTATTGATAATATTCAAAACTGGGTCACTGTTTTAATTTCTACAGAGGAATGGTTTGAGCCCTTTTTTATAAAACAAAAAAAAGGAAGGGATGAAATCATGCAAACAAGAGTTCAAATGTTGAAAAGTCAGAGATTAACACACTTTGTAGAAGTCTTTCTCATATACCAGGGATCCCCAACTGGCTGGCTGCGGGCGATTTTATTTGACCCCCAAGTTCTGACATAAAAGACTAAAAACACCAGCAAATCAACTCTGTGATTTTAATTTTAGGAATCTGTTCCAAAGTATTCCCCACACATAATAGATAGATATGTGATCGTATACAAACGTAAGCAAGGTTTGAAATTATTGTTTTAGCTAAATATTATCTGTTTGGGCTTCTTGCGGTCAATTTGCAGTCTACAAATCATTTGTAATTATGTTCCGCCCCCTGACCATCCGCTCAAGAAAAAAACAAATCGGCCCGTGGCTGAATCTAGTTGATGATCCCTGTCATATACAGATGATTATCATACACGTTTCTTCTTTTAATCTGATTGAAATTGCTTTGCTTATTTCAACTCAAATCATTAGGTCCATAATAATACAGCAATAAACCAGTTTGATTTGATAAGATTTGCATCAACATGTCTGATGACTTGGTCTCAAAGTGAATCCATTCCTAATGCTCTAATTTCAGGCTCAAACCTCTTTGGGCTTTGGCGTGATTTTCCTCACCTGTAAGAAGTGTATCGTTATGAGACTATGTACATCCAAGATGAAATAGAACTTACATTGCGTAGTAATACCAACAAAACAATAACAATGTAAAAAAAAAAATGCAGCACATTTCAAATCATAATGTAGTTTGCCCTTGAATCTTAAAATTAATGCCACCATTAAACAGGTATAGGAAAGCTTACAATTGTGCCTGTGACAAATAGATATCACCAGATATAACTTCTACATTGAGATTAAGGACAAACCAGATGTTATTTGACTGATTTCCAACCTGGATCTAAAACAAATGCTTGCCCTGAAATACAGTAGTTTCTTAATAGATGCCATGAAAACCCATCTTCCTTTTCTGGACAAAATGTCTATTTTAATCTGTGAACTATCAGTTTTACATTTAATAACAAGAATCTGAAGATGTATAGTATTTTTTTTTTTACACAAAATTAATATTCAAATAGTCTCCATTCTTATATTTAGGAGCATCAGATTGAACTGAAACAATTAAATAGTCATTATTAAAAGTGCCCGAAGCATGACATGAGAGCAATAGAAGATAAATATAATTTAGTTTTCACAATTCATACTGTGGATAGTTTCTTATTTTTGTGGTGGAAACACAGTCCCCTCCTAAATCATGCTTCATGGTGCAATTTAAGAGAAATTGTGCATTCTCAGTAGAGGCATGTTCTACCCTCACAGTTCCCCCCAACATTCCTTTCCCTTTGGTATTAGGATACAAAGAATAAGACAACTGAGATATAAAGCTACATACAGTGGACATTTTTGGTATTTTTTGCTGTCCCAGTTTCAGGTCTTCTTTGAGAACCATAACTCCCCAGTCATAAATAAATAATTGTTTCTCCTCCCTTCAACATCCCCACTCCCCCAACATTCCCCTCCCCCATCTTCCCCCTCCTGGTCCCTTTTCTGTGCCAAGATCAATAACTCTTAACATCTTACTTATTTTATTACTGCTTTTGGTTTTCTGGGGCTGATTGAGAGTTTCTCAGAGGAAATCTTTGGTTTTGTTTAAGTGTCCGTGACATTTAATCATGATTTTCCTTGCAGTTTAATTCCGGCCAGTCAATCAGCTAATCCACCTCGATTGATTCGCTGCTCTCGCCGCTGATGGGCTTGCACTCGTTGGGCATCCGCTGGTGTCTGCTGAGCTGGGTGGCCTGCGTGAAGCTCCTGTCGCACCTCTCGCACCTGAACACACAACACAAAACGACTCAGAGAGGCCAGCCGTACATGCCACCTCATCACTCGACATCCTAATGGCAACTGACACTCCAAAGTGGCTGGGAATCTGACTGGGCCAGAGGGCTGTAATTGGAGCCTAGTCCTCTGGCCTTGATGCCGATGATGGGCGAAGGCCCCAATGCCTCCCAACATTGGGCCCTGTCAATAATCTCAGAGGAGGGGGCCCCCCCTCGAGGGGCCTGTCTAGATAAGGCGCGCATCATTGTCACATCCAGTAGATAGAGAACAAAAAGAGATTTTCGGTAGGCCGGCTATCAAAGAGAGCCTCTCCTGAAGTATTGTGCTTAGCAGCCCAGAAAGAAGGGACCGCGTGCTGCTAATGCACTTGGCTTGGGGGCTTGGTGTCTAGAGTAGTAATTCTGTAAGGACAGCTTCTTATAGCATTCTGTTCTACTAACTGTGTCTAATCATTAGTTACATCATAGCAATTTGTGAGAATTACCCCTTTCAGTAAACTAGATCCTTCTATCAAGTTTTCCAGATTATGTGACAAGTATGCACCCGTTTCTGTCAATCTGCTAACAGTAAAAAGCGGTAGATATGTGGTAATGTCCTCTTAGTTTTACTGAATTTGCTGTTTGTGCCTAAGGTAAAAGTAGAGCCAGTGAAAGAGCCAAAGTTGCAGACTGCACGGAATTCGTTTAGTGACGTTTTGCAGTAGAAAACACGTGAGCATTCCTGACTAACAGAAAATGCCAGCTTTAATCTATCAAGCATATCAGCTCAATGAAAATAACTCAGCCCCTATTGATTAGCTAAAGATTACTGTGGTGTATTCATTAATGTCTTTGTGTGCCTCTTCCTCTCTGGAGCATTTGAAGTGCTGATGACACATTTGTGTATCACTGATTGCTTATTAGAAGGCTGATTCGTTACTTGATTGGCCGGCCTCAAATCAGTCACCTTTTCACACCACCATTCCTGGCTACATGGTGACAATCTGGTGGGATTTATTATCTACATTGATGAGAGGACAGTAGCCGCTGTAAATTCAATTTCATCCCAGTTTCGTCCCATTTTCAAGCTTGCAAAAAACTATGGATCCATGCACTGATATACAGATAACTGCCAGAAATAAAGTAAACACTTGAGTAAATGAGGGATAAAAAGTATATTGAAAGCAGGTGCTTCCACACAGGTGTGGTACCTGAGTTAATTAAGCAATTAACATCCCATCATGCTTCGGGTCATGCATAAAAATGCAATTTTTTTTGGCTACCATTGCTAGAAGAGATCTCAGTGACTTTGAACATAGGGGGTTTAAAGTGTGTGTGTGTGTGTGTGTGTGTGTGTGTGTGTGTGTGTGTGTGTGTGTGTGTGTGTGTGTGTGTGTGTGTGTGTGTGTGTGTGTGCGTGCGTGCGCGCGAGAGAGCGTGAGTGTGAGTGTGCGTGTCAGTCAGTCACCAGATCTCAACCCAATTGAACACTTATGGGAGATTCTGGAGCGCCGCCTGAGACGGTGTTTTCCACCAACATCAACAAAACACCAAATGATGGAATTTTTTGGTGGAAGAATGGTGTTGCATCCCTCCAATAGAGTTCCAGACACTTGTAGAATCTACACAAAGGCGCATTGAAGCTGTTCTGGTGATTCGTGGTGGCCCAACGCCCTATTAAGACACTATGTTGGGGTTTCTGTTATTTTGTCAGTTACCTGTATCTATAACATGAAAATTCAATATAGTTGGATATGCTCATACAATGTCAATATTGCTGTCCTGGCAATCATGTAAATGTTGATACTTATATCAAGCAGTCCTACTGTACTCACTGGTAGAAATGGTTCTTACTTTGTTATTGTGTAAGAGCAGAATACAGTATGAAATCATGACCTACTTATCTCACTTCATTTAATAGAGTTAATTGCACAGTAATAATGCATTTACAATGTCTTATTATAGGACCGGGTAATATAATGTGACTGTATTAAAGCTAATGTTGGCACAATCGGGTGTGCTTTACAGTGACCGTTCCAATAGCCTTTATGATTTTGAGTCAACAAGGTCACATGCATATAACGTCCATTAGATTAACAGAAATCTATTAGCCTGTGTGAGCCTTTAACTTGCTCAATTATTTACATAAATCTCCAACCGCATCAATCAGACAGGCAGAGATATGGGGAAGCATCTGGCATGCCAGAGCCCAGTTAACACAGAACATTTTTCATAAATGTCCCTGAAGGTTCTCCTTTGGTTATTTAAAACAATAACCTTCTTACAACATCCAGGAAACGTCCTCCCCCCCAAAAATGTTTTATAAAAAGTTCCCAGAACTTTCTGGGAACCAAAATGGGTTAGCTGGGAAGGATTTCGCTATGTTGCCTATGGCAGAACAATACCTATGCTTTGTGATATACACTACCGGTCAAAAGTTTTAGAACACCTACTTATTCAAGGGTTTTTCTTTATTTTTATTATTTTCTACATTGTAGAATAATAGTGAAGATATCCCAACTATGAAATTACACACATGGAATCATGTAGTAACCGCAAAAGTGTTAAACAAATCAAAATACATTTTATATTCTTCAAAATAGCCACCTTTTCCCTTGATGACTGCTTTACACACTCTTGGCATTCTCTCAACCAGCTTGATGAATGCTTTTCTATCAGTCTTGAAGGAGTTCCCACATATGCTGAGCACTTGTTGGCTGCTTTCCTCCACTCTGCGGTCCGACTCATCCCAAACCATCTCAATTTGGTTGAGGTTGGGGGATTGTGGAGGCCAAGTCGACTGATGCAGCACTCCATCTCTCTCCTTCTTGGTGAAATAGCCCTTACACAGCCTGGAGATGTGTTGGGTCATTGTCCTGTTGAAAAACAAATGATAAACCCACTAAGCCCAAACCAGATGGGATGACGTATCGCTGCAGAATGCTATGGTAGCCATGCTGGCTAAGTGTGCCTTGAATTCTAAATAAATCACAGACTGTCACCAGCAAAGCACCCCGACACCATAACACCTCCTCCTCCATGTTTTACGGTGGGAAATACACATGTAGAGATCATCCATTCATCCAAACCGCAACTCACAAAGACACAGAGGTTGGAACCAAAAATCTCCAATTTGGACTCCAGGCCAAAGGACACATTTCCACCGGTCTAATGTCCATTGTTCATGTTTCTTGGGCCAAGCAAGTCTCTTCTTATTATTGGTGTCCTTTAGTAGTGGTTTATTTGCAGCAATTCGACCATGGAGGCCTGATTCACACAGTCTCCTCTGAACAGTTGATGTTGAGATGGGTCTGTTACTTGAACTCTGTGAAGCATTTATTTGGGCTGCAATTTCTGAGGCTGTTAACTCTAATAAACGTATCCTCTGCAGCAGGGGTAACTCTGGGTCTTCCATTCCTGTGGCGATCCTCATGTGAGCCAGTTTCATCACTGTGCTTTATGGTTTTTGCGACTGCACTTGAAGAAACGTTCAAAGTTCAAGGCTCCTACATTGTCACAACACAACTGATTGGCTCAAACACATTAAGAAGGAAAGAAATTCCACAAATTAACTTTTAAGAAGGCACACCTATTAATTGAAATGCATTCCAGGTGACTACCTCATGAAGCTGGTTGAGAGAATGCCAAGAGTGTGCAAAGCTGTCATCAAGGCAAAGGGTGGCTATTTGAAGAATCTCAAATATAAAATATATTTTGATTTGTTTAACACTTTTTTGGTTACTGCAAGATTCCATATGTGTTATTTCATAGTTTTGATGTCTTCACTATTATTCTACAATGTAGTATATAGTCAAAATAAAGAAAAACCCTTGAATGAGTAGGTGTTCTAAAACCTTTGACCGGTAGTATATGTGCTGTAGCAGAGAAGAGGATTCCACTTTCAAATACAGCCTTGCCACTGAGATACACTCAAAAAAAAGGTGAGCAAATATTTCAATTTGCATTGTAGTTGAAGTGATTTTTTTTGTACCATGTAGCCAATGTGAAAATTCTGGCCTCATCTAATAGGTGTCTTCTGGCCCTGTGTGTGTGCTAACCTTAAGTGTTAGTGTATATCAGTATTCAACTATCACAGGCCTTTTCAGACACAGTGGGCAATGGTGGGGGCGACAATAGGAGTAGACAGTGTGCCATAAACATTCATTGTGCTTTCTGTAATGGTGTCATTGGAGGAAGCAATGGTACTCACTGTTACTTACTTGAATGGCTTCTCCCCAGTGTGTGTCCGGATGTGGTTGTTGAGAGTGGTGGCTCCTGCAAATGCCCGGCCACAGTAGCCACACTTGAAGGGCCGGTCGCTGGAGTGAGTGACGACATGGTTGCGCAGCTCCGACGGCTGGGAGAAGGACTGGGAGCAGTGTCCACACTGGTAAGGTCTGCAGACACACACACAGAGGGGTAGAGGAGGACACCAAGCTCCCGTTACCATGGCAGCATGACCCTAATCAACCATGTGGCCCCAGTCCATGACTCGGCCATCTATCAATATGTGCACAACATACTGGAAACATTAGGTATAGTTGGGTTTTTCTGTTTCCTTCTGTCTGTTGTTCCTATCTGCATGTAGAGCTCTAATGATCTTTGCTAATTCTCACAGTGATCCCAATGAATAAGTGGGGCATGATAACAAATCACACATTTATTGACAGAGGCCACAAAGAAATGCTCTTACAGGAGTAATTAGACTAATTGACTATTCAACTGTGCCATCAATCACATGATTCCTTCAGAGTGAAGACAAACCTTCCAGGGCAAAGTTATTACTCCCTTTACCAAATGACAATGATCGCATCAATTAGATGGTGTGATTTTAGACAGCTTAGAGTTTAACAGCACATGATAACAGCAGAAGATAGGAAGTTAGGAACAATGCTCTTTATTTTGTCGTTAAATAAGCAATATAAACAATGCATATTCTGTGAATCTGAAGCCATAGCTAGCGGTATTATGTGGGGAAAAAGTGAAAGTAATTAGAGCAAAATAGTGTAATATAATGGAAAAATTCTCACTTGCAGTTTTCCACATAAAGCTGCAATTCCATGGGGGTTCTATTCATTTATCAGTCCCATTCTATAAAGTATGCCTCAGTGACTTAGACCACAATTTATTTTGAGGTTTTTCTATGAGAAGGTGCATTGATTGTGAATACTTTAATGTGATTAATGTGTGGATATAATTTATTAGGGCCGCGCCGTGTGATTAATGTCAGGTTATTGTTTATTACAGCAGTGAGCCTGGGAGAGCCCCACAGATAAACACCTCCATCACCAACACAACACAGGGAGCCTCTGCAGGGCCACGCACGCATGCACATACGCACAATAACGAAAGAAAAAATACATGTACACAAATACTTATATGAAAGTAATTGTTCAGGTGTGTAATAGATTAACAGGTCACTGATTGCTTGATATTCAATTAATTGCTTATGTAAATAATGAAACATCTGTTGATAATGTGTCTATAATCTAAAGTCTTTATAATGACAACGTGAGAGTATTTGGAATAATTTGGATCAAATGATTTACTTCTTGGGATATGTTTTTGTGCTATCAATTTCTTGATACAGACATATTTATTATTTCAAAATAATACAGGACTATGTAAAGCTCTTTGCCACTCAGCAACTAACAGTTCTTCTCCAGTGAGACCCCTTAGGTCTTGGTTTTGAACAATACATATATCAATGGTTTAGAAAATCACGCCGCAGAAAATATCTACACTACACACACACACACACACACACACACGGTCTTAGTTTCCATGTATTGATCAATCTATTACATTCTAGCGTTGAGATAATGGCCCTCGTCAACCAATCATGGTAATCAAATGAGCAGGGAACAAAACAAAGACCTCATAAAGGTTGTATTGTATTCTATTGTATGGTATTCCACCAGTTGAAAGCTTATTGGGTTTATGAGTGAAGGCTAGGATTTAGATGATAAACTAAATTGGTGGATGAGGACAGCACTTTTTCAGAGTCTAATCATTATGTTGTGACAACTGTTCCAAAGCATGACCCAATGGAAAAACTAGCATCATACTGTTTGTATTGAAAAGATTAGTGAGTTCAGCATAATTGCAATGATTCAAGTGACTCGTATATCCCTTGTTATCAACAAAACGGACAAACCGGAGCGAAGCAACATCTATAGGGCTTTTCTGAGCTTAAAAGGTGTGGGGTGAAGTTGTCCCTAGATGCTGATCTTGGGTCAGTTTAGCATTTCCCCCACTAATGGTTAGGATAGGGAAGAGGAAGCTGATCCTAGATCGGTACCTAGGGGGATACTTCACCCCGGAGCCCTTTGAAAGTAGTGGTGGTGGGGACTGTTTGACAAATAATATCTCTCAATGACAGCAAGGATCGCGGCCCACGTCTCAGAGTAGATGTGCTGATCTAGGATCAGTTTTTCTGTTTAGATCATAGTTAATATCATTACACGGACAGGGCGGACCTGTTAACAGATCAGCACTTCTACTCTGAGACGCTTTGTGAATACGGCCCTGGTCATCATCTGGTGGGATGAAACTACGTTTCTGCACTATATAAATATATCCATTTTTGAGCTATCCCACACTCCAGGTCAGTAGGGGAGAACGGGTTGGTTGTCACACTTTTGGCTAAGGTGGCTACTTTGAAGAATCTCAAATATAAAATAGATTTTGATTTGTTTAACACTTTTTGGTTACTACATGATTCCATGTGTGTTATTTCCTAGTTTTGATGTCTTCACTATTATTCTACAATCTAGAAAATAGTAAAATAAACAAAAACCCTTGAATGAGTAGGTGTGTCCAAACTTTTGAATGTTACTGTATGAAAAACACAAATTCCCCTCACCTGAACGTCTTGTCATACTAACATGAATAAACCAGGTGGATGAGTTTTTTCAAAGAATTCACACGCTATCCTTAAAATTATTACACAGCGCCATTTCGATGGGGAGTAATAAGCACTGTGACAACCAACCCCGGTCTCCCTTTAGAGATGAAACGTCATTTACATAATGGATACCTGGAGGAAAATAGGGGAGGGTCATGCTTTTTCAATTTCAGTCAAGGGCCGGGTTTAGTATTTTTTTTAAGTCGAGTCCAGGGATGGTCATGTAATTGATAAAATGTCTACATTTCTCAGCGTTTTAGAATTAGTTTCTTATTAGGCTATATATATATCTCGATGTGTGCCCGATGCCACCCCTCATTTCTGATTCTCCTCTTGGCGGGCAATATCAAGTACACCCATAGGTTATTTACTGTGGTCTCAATCAAATGATCCATAGCATATAGGCTACGAAGTGCAGACTAGCCTATGTTCTGTTCAGTTTCAGAAGGAGAGCACGAAGATGAGGATTACTGGAGGTCAACTTTGATAGCTTGCTACTACTATAATACATTTTATTAAAAACAACATGTTTTTTTCCCATGATGTAGACCTATATCCATAGTTGTCGGTCAATTCCTCCACCCACCATGCACTATTTAAATATCCTACATCCATGTCAGTGAAGACTCAAATTGAGGTGGTATGAGAGGGTATGCCATAGGCCTACTTTTTATTAAAGAAAATGGCAAAAGCTTAAGATTGATGAAAATAAAAAGGATCTGAGGAAAATAAAATGGATCTGATTATATACTGCTCAAAAAAATAAAGGGAACACTTAAACAACACAATGTAACTCCAAGTCAATCACACTTCTGTGAAATCAAACTGTCCACTTAGGAAGCAACACTGATTGACAATACATTTCACATGCTGTTGTGCAAATGGAATAGACAACAGGTGGAAATTATAGGCAATTAGCAAGACACCCCCAATAAAGGAGTGGTTCTGCAGGTGGTAACCACAGACCACTTCTCAGTTCCTATGCTTCCTGGCTGATTTTTTGGTCACTTTTGAATGCTGGCAGTGCTTTCACTCTAGTGGTAGCATGAGATGGAGTCTACAACCCACAGAAGTGGCTCAGGTAGTGCAGCTCATCCAGGATGGCACATCAATGCGAGCTGTGGCAAGAAGGTTTGCTGTGTCTGTCAGCGTAGTGTCCAGAGCATGGAGGCGCTACCAGGAGACAGGCCAGTACATCAGGAGACGTGGAGGAGGCCGTAGGAGGGCAACAACCCAGCAGCAGGACCGCTACCTCCGCCTTTGTGCAAGGAGGAGCACTGCCAGAGCCCTGCAAAATGACCTCCAGCAGGCCACAAATGTGCATGTGTCTGCTCAAACGGTCAGAAACAGACTCCATGAGAGTGGTATGAGGGCCCAACGTCCACAGGTGGGGGTTGTGCTTACAGCCCAACACCGTGCAGGACGTTTGGCATTTGCCAAGAGAACACCAAGATTGGCAAATTCGCCACTGGCGCCCTGTGCTCTTCACAGATGAAAGCAGGTTCACACTGAGCACATGTGACAGACATGACAGTCTGGAGACGCTGTGGAGAACGTTCTGCTGCCTGCAACATCCTCCAGCATGACCGGTTTGGCCGTGGGTCAGTCATGGTGTGGGGTGGCATTTCTTTGGGGGGCCGCACAGCCTCCATGTGCTCGCCAGAGGTAGCCTGACTGCCATTAGGTACCGAGATGAGATCCTCAGACCCCTTGTGAGACCATATGCTGGTGCGGTTGGCCCTGGGTTCCTCCTAATGCAAGACAATGCTAGACCTCATGTGGCTGGAGTGTGTCAGCAGTTCGTGCAAGAGGAAGGCATTGATGCTATGGACTGGCCCGCCTGTTCCCCAGACCTGAATCCAATTGAGCACATCTGGGACATCATGTCTCACTCCATCCACCAACGCCACGTTGCACCACAAACTGTCCAGGAGTTGGCGGATGCTTTAGTCCAGGTCTGGGAGGAGATCCCTCAGGAGAACATCCGCCACCTCATCAGGAGCATGCCCAGGCGTTGTAGGGAGGTCATACAGGCACGTGGAGGCCACACACACTACTGAGCCTCATTTTGACTTGTTTTAAGGACATTACATCAAAGTTGGATCAGCCTGTAGTGTGGTTTTCCACTTTAATTTTGAGTGTGACTCCAAATCCAGACCTCCATGGGTTGATAAATTGGATTTCCATTGATTATTTTTGTGTGATTTTGTTGTCAGCACATTCAACTACGTAAAGATAAAAGTATTTAATAAGATTATTTCATTCATTCAGATCTAGGATGTTTTGTTTAAGTGTTCCCTTTATTTTTTTGAGCAGTGTATAAAGTTATCTATAACAGCACTTTGGTCCGCGATGCTTTATGCCCGTGAAAGACGTGACTCCGATGCATATGGGGATATCATTGTTTATAGCCTAGGAGACCATTTTTTTCTTCTAATTATGTCACTATCAGACAAGATGTTTAAACCCAGACAGCTTTTAGGGAAACACTTGTGACCTTCTCTTGTTGGGTTAAGCCACAGAAGAGGAGTAGCCAGCAGTTAAAGCTTACATTTTTCTGCTTTGGTAGGCCTACTCTGTTTGGGGTGGAAAGGTAGGCCTAACCCTTGAAAGTACCATGCTCAGATTCCTAATGACATCTCAGATTAAATTATTTGTAAACCGGGACAGTTTCATTGCAAACAAGTCACACTGATTTTGCATCGGAGAAACATGATAAGATGACCACAGGCCTATCATCTCTGTCCATTCTTAGCCTGTAATTTCTGTGGTATTATAAAAGGTTCTACTAATATGTCAAATAATTGCATGACCTGTTTATAAAATGATTTTTTTTTCTCTGACCTGCAAATACAATGATCGATTCATGCAATGCTTAAAGGAGATATTTTCACCTCTACTCTTGTCCACGCTTGTCTGCGAACCCACAACCCTCTGGCCCATAGCCCTGTGCACTATCAAAATTCCTGCGTTGCCCTAATGCTTACAGGACAAAGAACAGCTTTAAAACTGCATATCTAAAGCTCTGGTCTGTCCAAGAAGTGAGGGTAAACAGTAAACATGTTCTCTGCTATCCACTTTGTTTTAATTATTATTTGGGGTATAGGGGAGGGTCACTTGTTTTTTTTCAAGCGTTCAGGGATAATTTAGGTAAAATATATTTTGCTGAATGGCGGGCCATCCATTTTCATTTCAGAGAGGCCCAATTTTCTTCATGTAACCCTTATTATAAATAACGTTACCTTACTGGTTAGGGTTGAATAAAGATGCTATTTAAAGTTATTTTGCTTTCAAGTAATTGTATGAGTGTCCCTTGTGCATGTTTTACAATTCAGGAGATGTTACATGTATGCATAAATAAATATAATATTTTGTCTTACAATCTTGTTACTCCCAGCTAGTGGGGCTAAAGTTTGGTACACATCTCAGCATGATCTAAATCTACAACTAAGGGTGCTTCACAAATGGCACCCTATTCCCTATACTGTACAGTGCACTACTTTTGATCAGAGCCCAAAAGGGTCCCATTTGGGCCGCATCCACTATCTACATAGCCTACATACTGTATATCAATGCTTTTCCATAGCAATCCTTAGCCCTCAAACCAGTAGAGCATCTGTGGTTTTAGACTCAAGAGTTATCAACAACAAAAAACTGAATTAATCTTCTGTATCAACAAAGTCAGGAGTGTACACATACGTAGTACTAATATAATATAAGCCATTTAGCGGACACTTTAATCCAAAGTGACTTACAATAGTGAATTAATGCATTTTTATATGGGTGGCCCGGCAGGAATCGAACCCACGATCCAGGCCTTGCTAGCTCAATGCCCTACCAACTGAGCAACACAGAACCACACTAGAATATCAAGTGCTCATTGCTGATTAGAGTATTGAAACGTTATTTACTGAGGTAGAGGCCCTTCTGTGCTACACACCACCACTTCTTTCCCATTTGAAACTCTCAGTAGGGCGATCCCTGGCCTTTTCGCCCTAAGAACAGAAAAAACAAAGCCTGAGCAGTAACCACCCTATCGTTCATTGGAAATGCAGAAGAACAAACATAATATCCTTAAAAATGAATGCTCATAGCTACTGCACACCTTATTTGGGTAAGTGATAGACTATCCTCAAATGCTTAATTTCTTAAAGAAATACTGTACAGTATTGTATTGTTCTGTTAGATATTGAATATTAATAAATACTATTGATATATACTGAAGGCCGAATACTAAATTAAAGGATAAGTAGCAAAGTAAACAGAAACACAACAGGCTTTGTTCCTTGATCTACTATATTATCATAAAGATACTGTATTTCTTTAAAATTGAGGGATACATTCCAAGTGACTGAAAAAAAATAGGAAAAACTTCTCGGGCACTCCTTTGTAGGATCTCAGCTAAACAGATAAGCAAAATGATTTTTCTAGTGCTGATATACTACAGCAATTCATCTTTCTCCCAAATGTACATATAAACTAAACATCAATAAATATGTATAAGCCAAAACCCATAAACCACAGCCGAGAACATTTTAAACAGATGCATTGGGTAATTTACTGGGTGCAAAGGCTGTGCATCCAAATATCAACAGATCCAGATTCCCTTGTTCAGCTAAATTTTATCTGCACCCCAGGGTCATAAAGTTGAGTATTGACAAACGCTCATATTGACTTCAACTCCTGGGTATCCAGGCAACATTTTTCTTCTGTATGAATATTAGTTTATTGAATAAGTGGCATCTGTTTTCCTCCGCATCACAGTTAGGGTAGGTATTTCTTTGTGACAGCTGCAACTGATTTATAGGTTTGTATGCTCTGAAGAAAAATTGTGCTAAGCAAAAATGTCCAATACATCCCCCCACTGTATTTAATTAAGTTGGGAGATGTTACACACTGGATTTGAACCCTGAAACCACTGTGAGAGAGAAAGACCACATGTATAGGCATGCAAATTACTGATAGAAACATTGAATTGTATCTGATACAGTATAGGGGAGACTTAGAGGTTGGTTGTCACAGTGCTAATTACACCCAATCTAAATGACGCTGTGTAATCATTTTAAGGTACAAATGTGTGAATTATTTGAAATAACTCATCCACCTGGTCAATTCATGTCAGCATGACAAAACATTGAGGTGAGGGGAATTAGAGTTTTTCATAGGTGAAAGTAAAAAATATGTATTGGTATTTCTTTGTAAATGTTTTAATTTTGGTAATATCTATGAACAATTGCCTGTTACCTAGGTCAAGCCATGTGGTAACTACCATTTGAATTAGCAATGGGGGGCCTCCCGAGTGGCGCAGCGGTCTAAGGCGTCACTACAGACCCAGGTTTGATCCCAGGTTGTGTCACAGCCGGCCGCGATCGGGAGACCCATGGGTGGCGCACAATTGGCCCAGCGCCGTCCGGGTTAGGGGAGGGTTTGACAGGCCAGGATGTTCTTGTCCCATCGCACTCTAGCAACTCCTGTGGCGGACCGGGCACATGCACACTGACATGGTCGCCAGTTGGACAGTGTTTCCTCCGACATTGGTGCGGCTGGCTTCCGGGTTAAGCAAGCAGTGTGTCGAGAAGCAGTGCAGCTTGGCAGGGCTGTGTTTCGGAGGACGCATAGCTCTCGACCTTTGTCTCTCCCGAATCCGTACGGGAGTTGTAGCGATGGGACAAGACTAACTACCAATTAGATATCACGAAATTGGGGAGAAAAAAATGGGTAAATAAAAATATATATATATATTTGCATTTTTAGGGGTCCGGACCGGACAAGATCTGTACTAATCATATATGTCTATGTTTCACAGGTTTGGTCATCACAGTAGAATTCAGTACAATACAGTGAATTATAGTGTACTCTAGTGTTCTCTACTGTACTAAACTCTACTGCACTGATCTATACTGTTTTACAAGACCCCTTCTCCATCTGTTTGACCAGAAATCAAAGCCTGCTTATTCCACATTTTTGGGGGATGGAAAATTGTTGAAAAATATACAGTTGAAGTTTACAAACACTTAGGTTGGAGTCATTAAAACTCGTTTTCAACCACTCCACAAATTTCTTGTTAACAAACTATAGTTTTGGGAAGTCGGTTAGGACATCTACTTTGTGCTTGACACAAGTCATTTTTCCAACAATTGTTTACAGACTATTTCACTTATAATTCACTGCATCACAATTCCAGTGGGTCAGAAGTTTACATATTCTAAGTTGACTGTGCCTTTAAACAGCTCGGAAAATTCCAGAAAATGTCATGGCTTTAGAAGCTTCTGATAGGCTAATTGACATAATTTGATGTATTTCAAGGCCTACCTTCAAACTCAGTGCCTCTTTGCTTGGGAAAATCAAAATAAATCAGCCAAGACCATACATTTTTTTGGGGAGACCTCCACAAGTCTAGTTCATCCTTGGGAGCAATTTCCAAATGCCTGAAGGTACCACGTCCATCTGTACAAACAATAGTATGAAAGTATAAACACAATGGGACCACGCAGCCATCATACCGCTCAGGAAGGAGACGCGTTCTGTCTCCTAGAGATGAATGTACTTTGGTGCAAAAAGTGCAAATCAATCCCAGAACAGCAAAGGAAATTGTGAAGATGCTGGAGGAAACAGGTACAAAAGTATCTATATCCACAGTAAAACGAGTCCTATATTGACATAATTTGAAAGGCTGCTCAGCAAGGAAGAAGCCACTGCTCCAAAACCACCATAAAAATGCCAGACTACGGTTTGCAACTGCACATGGGGACAAAGATCGTACTTTTTGGAGAAATGTCCTCTGGTCTGATGAAACAACTGTTTGGCCATAATGACTATCGTTATGTTTGGAGGAAAAAGAGGGAGGCTTGCAAGCCGAAGAACACCATCCCAACCGTGAAGCACGGGGGTGGCAGCATCATGTTGTGGGGGTGCTTTGCTGCAGGAGGGACTGGTGCACTTCCAAAATAGATGGCATCATGAGGGAGGAAAATTATGTTGATATATTGAAGCAACATCTCAAGACATCAGTCAGGAAGTTAAAGCTTGGTCACAAATGGGTCTTCCAAATGGACAATGACCCCAGCATTCTTCCAAAGTTGTGGCAAAATGGCTTAAGGATAACAAAGTCAAGGTATTGGAGTGGCCATCACACAGCCCTGACCTCAATCCTATAGAAAAATTGTGGGCAGAACTGAAAAAGCGTGTGCGAGCAAGGAGGCCTACAAACCTGACTCAGTTACTCCAGCTCTGTCAGGAGGAATGGGCCAAAATTCACCCAACTTATTGTGGGAAGCTTGTGGAAGGCTACCCGAAAGGTTTGACCCAAGTTAAACAATTTAAAGGCAATGCTACCAAATACTAATTGAGTGTATGTAAACTTCTGACCCACTGGGAATGTGATGAAAGAAATAAAAGCTGAAATAAATTATTCCCTCTACTATTATTCTGACATTTAACATTTTTTAAATAAATTGGTGATCCTAACTGACCTAAAAGGGAATTTCTACTAGGATTAAATGTCAGGAATTGTGATAAAGTGAGTTTAAATGTATTTGGCTAAGGTGTATGTACATTTCCGACTTCAACTGTATATATATACACACCTTCATTTCTCAAAAATATAGTTCAGACTATTTATTAGCTTTCATTTGACATGAAATTTGATTTGCTCCTATGTTAGTACTCATTGGGCCTTTTACATGGAAATGTCCTTGTCACAATCCAACCCAATTTCAAATCAAACCAAATGTTATTTGTCACATGCGCCGAATACAACCTTACAGTGAAATGCTTACTTACATGCCCTTAACCAACAATGCAGTTTAAAGAAAAAAAATGAAAAAAAGTAAGCGATAAGAAAAACAAATAATTAAAGAACAGCAGTGAATAACAATAGTTGGGCTATATACAGGGGGTACCGGTTCAGAGTCAATGTGCGGGGGCACAGGTGTCGAGGTAATTATGTACATGCAGGTAGGGTTATTAAAGTGGCTATGCATAGATGATAACAGAGAGTAGCAGCAGCGTGGGGGGTTGGGGGTGCAAATAGTCTGGGTAGCCATTTGATTAGCTGTTCAGGAGTCTCATGGCTTGGGGGTAGAAGCTGTTTAGAAGCCAATGTAACCATATTGTTCAGGGACATTGCCACGCCCAGTATACAGTAAAAATCCCAAGCTCTTTTGTGTTTGTGCTATAAAGAGCTCCCTTCGTTGCCTCCCTCTTCCACACATATTGTCTGCCACACACCCACACATACATGTGCAAACACATGCATGCACACAGAAATGTACTCACAATGACATGTTATTTACGAGGCATAAAATGCTAAAATGTTATTTCTAACACAATTCATCAAAGAAAGGCTATTTCTAAGACTGTATGCCATATTGCTTCACTTCCTGTTACAACAGGAATAAGCTACTAGCAAACAGTGTGAAAACCAACCCCATACTGTGTGACAACCAACCCCACGATGGGGCTGGTTGTCACAAGTGGACAGTGTGTTTGATGGCTTATAATGCCATGTTGGAATAAGATGTGAGGATACAAAGGGTCCCCATTTCAATCCAAGACCTTGATCTTTCTACTAATATTTGAAGAGAGTCTTGTAAGATATACTGGTGCTGAGAAATACACACGAGTAAAAAGTGTGACAACCAACCCCATTCATCACTACACTATATACAATAGCATGGCAAGTGTTTTTTTATTTCCCCAATGAACCCCATGGAAACAGAACTTTCTGAAATTAAAAATAGACAAAGCAAGAAGAACACCTAAATGTCTGTAAGAGTCAGACTACTAGGATATATCAAGCATTATGATGATTCATATTATGAGATGGCTTGAAGGCTGTTACCTTACCTGTCTGGGTTCTGTGTGCACACATGCATCTGGAGCAGGATGCGTTGCGTGAACGTCTTAAAGCACTGGCCGCACTTCCAGAGGTGCCAGTCACTGAACTCGGTGCTCAGCTGGCTGGTGGAGGTGGGGCTGGCTAGGACTCGCTGGTTCTTAGAGCTCATCTGGTTGAAGCCGGAGTCCGTGTGGCCACCCTTGTCCATCAGGGAGAAGCTTCTGGAGCAGGGCGAGTGGGGGAAGACCATGGAGCGCAGCAGTGCCACCGAGAAACCTTTGCCCGTTTTACTGAGCGGCTGCAGGGTCTCTTGTCTGCTCATGGCCTCCATGACTGTGGTTGGTACATTCACTAAAGGAGGAAAACAGTAGGAAACATGGAACATACAGTCATGTAAACCACTATCAGCATGTGATGTGAGGATACAGCTAGTATGTTGTGCCTTAGCACCCTTATACAACTGGAATGGGGGTAACATTCATTCTAATTCACAAGGTCAGAGTTTTAATACTGAAAATAAAGACATTGGAAAAATATTATGCTTTGAAGCTTATGTATCCTATTTGTATAATCACAAAACGTTTAGATTCTGAATAGATTCTGTACATACATGTTTCCCTAGCTACAGTTAATAGAGTACGCTCATCACACATCAATAACTAATTGAATCTTTCTTCGATTCACTTCGGCTAAACGCAACAGGCTAAATTTAGTGGTTCTGAGTTTGACTGTCATTGACTATCTTGTTGTTGTTTTTCTTACCATGTGGGTGAGTTCTAGTCATGACCAAAACATAACAACACAGATGAGACCTATTCTCTCTCAGCTACTGGATCACAGAAAAGAAAAGCTGCAGTCTTTGTGCATCCTAAGCATAAACAACTTGATGCAAAAACGTTTCATTGTTGTTATAAGAAACATATGATGATTCTTCATCACTACACACTGATCTCTGACTGCATTCAAGAAGTCAGAGCCATAATAGCTCATCGGTGGACAAACCACATCCCACATTCTTTGTATTGCAACATGCTGTGTACATAAACACAGATTTACACTACTGTAACGTGATACATGTGGGAGTAGGGCTAGGCCTTTCTTATTTAATAAAACTTCAATTTTTCTGGGCATTGTTTTAATGTTAGATCTCGTAACGCTGTTCAGTATCAGGCTAAGGTAGTGTGATTGAAGCTAACTTATGAAAATTTAGATAAAAACAATTGTGAGGTGGTTCTGAAGTGCATGTTGTAGAGGAGGGCATTGTCTAATTAAAGGGCAAACTCATAGTATTGAACCTCACCAATCCAGCAGCTTTCATTTGCTATCACACGCACACACTATTCCTTCATGTGGGTTGTATTAGGGGAAGAGGTCTATTTCTGTGTAACCAGGCTTCAGCGTCTGTAATGGGTAGATTCTCCTTTAAGAGAGCTATACTAAGATATATTGATTCATGCAGGGTATGCTGATTTGCAAGGAGTTCACAGCACTCTCCCTCCTCGACCTCTCCATTGTTTGCCACGTTTTAAGGCTACAATACTGCATCTATCAAATTATACTATACACTTTTAAAACAGTTTATATGAAAAGGCACTTGTCTAAACAGGACTCCAACTAGACTGAAGTAATAAAATGTCGAACATGTAAACAGTGAACTGTCAGGCCCTGTCGGTTGTCCAAGACCTCCAGTGGCCAGTGAGTTCCAAAGAAACCAGACAGAGCAGTATGGGGCAAAATGCTGGTTAAGACAGAAAATAGTCATTCATTTTCCCAAACGCTCCTACAAAGACTGTTAACAGACAATCCCTCAAAAATGTCTGGGGGAGATAAATACTATTGTTTCAATAAACCTAACCGATTGTCTCTTCAATGAGAGAACAGCTTAGAAAATAGAAAATTGTGATACGTAACTAACGGGTACTGTCCGTTGAAAATCAACATTGAGTCATTGGTTTAATTCGCCACAATATGACAAAATAATTTTTCATCCTGTTTGCACTGGCAAGGTTTGTTTGGTTCAGCCATATAAATCAGGCTTAAGTAAATTTAAGGGTCCACTATTTGCATCAGTTTTTGTGGCTTGGCGCAGCTATGCCCAGTCAAATGCTTTTTGTCTTTAATAAAATTACACACTGAAATCCAAAGTAAATTATAGCATTTTCATTAACCTACTACTTTTTGGACAGTAGTACTTTTGCAAATATGCTTTGTTGGGTTATGCTAGGCACCAGATTTGTTATGTCTGTCATTAAGTCCTATTCACGACAATGTTATGTACTATATCATTCTAGTATTCTTACATGGAAATACTAGATATCTTTATAGGAGTCATACTATATTTGGATATTTAAAAAATAAATTGAAATCAGTACATGCTGATGGCTGTATTTGGATCATATTCCTTTTGAATGTTCAGATGAAATAGGGACAACAACAACTGCACACCAACCCAATCGCCCAGAGCAGGGTAATGTACTGTATGTATGTTTTTGTCTTATTTCCTGTATATGTTAATTGGGACAGAAGAATGAAACAAATGAGTTGAATATAGAAAAACAGGAGAGAGAGATGACTAGAAGAGATGAAAAAGGAGAAAGAGATGCTTACAGTTTTCATCCTGTGCAATGCACTGTAGCGGGATGCCAAAGAAGGAGGTGTAGCTGTCATTGTACCAGACAAGGAGCTCTGTTCCTCTTGGAATGTCCATACATGCCCGGTAGAATATACATGATCTGTACAGTAGAGAAAACAATGCTGTCAATTAATCTACCCACTGGGCACAAACTGGTTGTTTCAATGTAATTTGTCAACGTATTGTGACGTGGAATCGACATGGAAAATACATTGGATTTGAAAAAAGTTGTTTTGAGGGTGAAGTTTCAACCACAGAATTATGTCATCATGGTAACCAATTTTCAACATAGATAAAGCTTGTATAAAATATGTTGAATTTGTACCTTTGAAACAACATCAGATCTTCTACGTTATAGGCACTATCAGTAAAAAACAATAGGCTGGGCGGCACCTCCTACTGGAGAGCTGATCTATCTACAGCTATCCCATCTATGGTATTAACCAAGCCCAGGACTGCTTAGTTTTGATATTTGTCACTGACGACTACCAATGTGCTATCATGAGAATGAATAACTAAATAGATTCACTGTTGCTATCAAAGTCATTCCAAAGGAGGTTCAATAGAGCAAATGAAATGTAACCATACTTTAAAAGTCATTATCTAATAGGCCAATATAGCATTTGCGAAATCAACAGCTATTGTTTCAATTCACAAAAAAAATAGATTTCAAATGTAATCTTCAAATTAATAATATGTTGGATTTATGTCTCCATCTTAACCAGAAATGTAAGTTAAAGAATTGGACTTAATCAAATTATTTGATTTCGTCACATTCTTGAACTTGTTCCTGCATTCACAGGGACTTAATTCACGGTAAACACTGCATACGTCTGTTCAATCGAAAATTACCTTTACATTTCAAGTGAGCTATAGCGCTGAACTTCGGCTATACGGATATAATTGAGCCCTAAACCAAAAATCTGACATTGTTTCTCCATTAGAATTTGTGCTTTTAGATGTTTGAAAGCATAGAGATAACACTTTGGGAATTCAACAAACTTCTGTATTTTTGAGTGGGTGAATAAAGGTTGAAATCTCATTGATCAACGTCTCAACCAAATATTACCCAAATTTCGACGTTGAAATGTGGTGTGCCCAGTGTGTATGTGTGAAATACTCACAACACAATTTCATGTACAAACGATGTACGACAGTAAATGCAAACAAAACCATTAGAGGCCCTCAGTATGCCTTTTGCTTTGTGTCTGACAGAATATATAATCACGTCCAAGCATCACAACCAATTTCCTCTTTGGCGAGTTGAAAAACTCCGCATGTGAGAGGCTGAGGTTTTACAAGAAGAAACATGGCAGCTGTGATGCAATGCTTATTTAATGAATCAGTTTCGAAATGAATAGGCATTATACTGTACATTTCCATGGCAGTGGGATATGCATTACTTTGTCACTATCTTAAATATGCCCCCATGCTGACATTCCAGGATTTTGCTTCACTAGCAAATAACATAGCCATATATTTCAAATAATTATGTAAAAAAAAAAAAAACTATAAACATTTGACAGAAATGCTTCTTTGGTCTCGGCCGAGCTGCTGAAGCCTGTGAGTTTGTATTAATTCCTTCCACCACAACATAAATATGAAGCAAAGACAAGCCCATAAATCAAACACATCTTATAACCTGAGAAAAGCACAAGTATTCCATGTATTTTATACCCTTGTAATGTTCCGTCTCTCAGTTTGGCCTCACTTAACATAAACACTGGAGCACACAAATAAATGTACTGGGACTAAATGACTCAGTTGGCTGCTGACAGAGGGCTGTTTTCTAAGCGATAGGTGGTCTTGCACACTTTGAGGCGGGTGAAAGAGTGTAAATGTAAACCATTTCTTACAAGCCTGCTGTCACTTTCAAAACTTGTGCAAATCTCAGCTCAGTGGAGCACATCAAAGGCATTTTTTCAGTTTTGGATAATATTTCCCTTGCTGACATGTATTTAGTATTGTGGTTGGATGACTCATAAAGACAACGGCGGGACGTCCCAGTGCAGGCAAAGTGAAGCACATGCCAATGGACATTATTGTCAGAGCAAAAACAAAACAGCCATCCCAGGGTCAATCAATCACGAGCTGCTTTGAAGAGAATTCCATTTAGATATTGCAAATCATAACATAAGGAATTCAAACCAGCTGACTGCCTGTGGAGGACATCCCCACACGGCTCAGAGGAGGGAAACAGGAGTGTCTGCATTAGGAGTACATGTATATGATGATGTGGAACTAAGTCTCAAAGGTTTTCACTAATCATAGCTCTCTCATAGTTATGGACCAGGGCCTGTATTCACAAAGCATCTCAGAGTAGGTTCCCGCTGTCGATGGAATCTTATTTATTATGATCTAATAGGCAAAACTGATCCTAGATCAGCAATCCTACTCTGAGAAGCTTTATGGATATGGGCCTAGTTTGGTACAATCATGGGTCAAGACAGGAAAAGTATTGGATCTAGTCCACAGATCATCATTAGTAAGTTATTCCTCTTCATAGTCTTGGACTACTTTGTATATATACACTACCGTTCAAAAGTTTGGGGTCACTTAGAAATGTCCTTGTTTTTGAAAGAAAAAATAACATAAAATTGATCAGAAATACAGTGTAGACATTGTTAATGTTGTAAATGACTATTGTAGCTGGAAACGGCAGATTTTTTTTATGGAATATCTACATAGGCGTACAGAGGCCGATTTATCAGCAACCATCACTCCTGTGTTCCAATGGCACTTTGTGTTAGCAATCCATGTGTATCATTTTAAAACGCTAATTGATCATTAGAAAACCCTTTGGCAATTATGTTAGCACAGCTGAAAACTGTTGTGCTGGGATCGGTGTCCCTCCCACGGGACGGTTGAGCTAACGTAAGCTAATGTGATTAGCATGAGGTTGTAAGTAACAAGAACATTTACCAGGACATAGACATATCTGATATTGGCAGAAAGATTAACAAGAATTTAAGCTAACTGCACTGTCCAATTACAGTAGCTTTTACAGTGAAAGAACACCATGCTATTGTTTGAGGAGAGTGCAGAATTTTGAACATGAAAAGTTATTAATAAACAAATGAAGCACATTTGGGCAGTCTTGTTACAATTTTTTTTAACAGATATGCAAATGGTTCATTGGATCAGTCTATAACTTTGCACATTCACTGCTGCCATCTCGTGGCCAAAATCTAAATTGCACCTGGCCTGGAATAATACATTATGGCCTTTCTCTTGCATTTCAAAGATGATGGTACAAAAAATACAAAAGAATTGTAGGTTTTTATATTCTCCTACATTCCTTTCACATTTCCACAAACGTCAAAGTGTTTCCTTTCAAATGGTACCAAGAATATGCATATCCTTGCTTCAGGGCATGAGCTACAGGCTGTTAGATTTGGGTGTGTCATTTTAGGCGAAAACTGGGGGAAAAAGGGGCGGATCCTTAAGAGGCCAGAAACAAAGGACTTTCTTCTGAAACTCGCCAGTCTATTCTTGTTCTGAGAAATGAAGGCTATTCCATGCAAAAAATTACCAAGAAACTGAAGATCTGGTGCAACGCTGTGTACCGCTCCCTTCACTGACTAGCGCAAACTGTCTCTAACCAGAATAGAAAGAGGAGTGGGAGGTGCACAACTGAGCAAGAGGACAAGTACATTAGAGTGTCTAGTTTGAGAAACAGACGCCTCACAAGTCCTCAACTGGCAGCTTCATTAAATAGTACCCGCAAAACACCAGTCTCAACGTCAACAGTGAAGAGGCAACTCCGGGATGCTGGCCTTCTAGGCAGAGTTCCTCTGTCCAGTGTCTGTGTTCTTTTGCCCATCTTAATCTTTTATTTTTATTGGCCAGTCTGAGATATGGCTTTTTTCTTTGCAACTCTGCCTAGAAGGCCAGCATCCCAGAGTCGTCTCTTCACTGTTGACATTGAAACTGGCCAACACATTTTTTGTTAGGGCAAATCAAGTCTGACATTTTTAATTGGAAATTACAAACATTAGGAGCCTTTTTAAACCTCAAATAGACTTCAAGCTTGAATTCCCTGCTGTGCAGGAAGATTCCTTCAACAACAGGAGGATCAAATTAAGATATGGCATCTGTATGGTAAGCCTGCATAGACTACAGCTGACAGTGTCAAATTTGCTGTGTGAATAATAATTTATGCCTGAATACATAGTGTTGATCACATGCTGTACTCACAGTTAGGCCGACATGGTATGGAGTGATATTAATGTTAATACAATTTATAAATGATTAAATTACTGGTGGAAGTAACATGGTACTTCTCCACCCACATTCCATGCAGTCTTTACCTGTACTGGACCACCATCATGTTTTGCTCGCCACAGTGCCGTGCACAGCGAATGTATCTCATCCAGCTCGACTTGCTCGGCTCATTGCCGTCAATAAAGTGCTGTAACGTCCCTTCCTGGTCATAGATCTGGAAGGCAATGGGGGTTTATGTAGTTAGTCTTCCTGCAGATACACAACAAGCATGATTCATTAAAGCACCCTTTAATTGTTATCTACACAACTTTCAACAATGACGCACACAGGAATTAGGAATGTGATGGATTGCCAAGCTCCATATGTTGTTGTAAAATGTAAACAGTGTACATGTGAGAGCATTGTATAAGTATAAAAATTATTTGCCCAAGAGCAGGGCTCTCCAACCTTGTTCCTGGAGCGCTACTGTCTTGTAGATTCACTCCAACCCTAACCTAGCACACTGATTCAAATAGTTAGCTCGTTGATAAGCTGAATCAGGTTAGTTACAACGGGGGTTGAAGCAAAACCTACAGGAGGGTAGCTCTCCAGGAACAGGGTTGGATAGCCCTGCCCTAGAGTATCGTTTAAGCATGAAAATGATTTGCTCTAGGTTAACAGCATCTAAAGTTGATGATGTGAGTTAAAGCTGGAATCCTTAATGGTGAAACTGCCATGTCAGTTTGCGATATTACAACAACAAAGTTGCTGCAAACAACATTGCACATGCGATAGAACAACAGCATAAGTAATGAAATTTGTTTTACCCCCACCTCTGCTTTGTAATAAAATTACAATAACACTGGCCGTGAGGCAGACAGTGTCGCTTTTTCCACTTACTGCGGATTCCATCTTTAAAAGGATGGCATATAATTTTGGTTTCAAATATTTGAGTGGCTTCCTTTCCTTCCTCTCTCTAGCCCCATTTATACCAGGTTCTAACATGCGTCCTTTGTCCTGATTGTCTCCACATCCTGATTGTGCCCACATTTGTAGACAGGTGTAGACGATGATCTGATTGTGATCCGATGTTCCTGCCCACTTCCGGAGGTAGTCGGGCATGCATTGTTTCTGGATATTTCACAAGTGTAGACATAGGGCAGCAGGGAGTCAAACTCATTCCATAGAGGGCCTAGTGTCTGCTGGTTTTTGGTTTTTCCTTTCAATTAAAACCAAGACAACCAGATGAGGGGAGTTCCTTACTAATCAGTGAGCTTAATTCATCGATTAAGTCCAAGGAGAAAAACCCGCAGACACTCGGCCCTCTGTGGAATGAGTTTGACACGTGGTTTAGAGCATTCGAATACCTGAGCCGACAAAGTGAAAAATCTGTCGATGTGCCCTTGAGCAAGGCACTTAACCCTAATGTGCTCCAGGGGTGCTGTACTACTATGGCTGACCCTGTAAAAATAAAAAAATAAAACATTTCACTGCACTTACAGTATCCGGTGTGTGACAATAATAAAACATCTGGACAGTGAAACCATTTAAACCATCATCATGATCACTTCTAAAATCATTGACAGGTGGTACCATTGACTTATGACATCGATATGTGTAAATTAATAATATTTTTTAAGAATATCTGTCAAATAATTTGCATACAGTGAGGGACCAGGAAACCTGGTCACAATGTGGACACAGTGGATAGATAAGAGACACATTTTAATACCATGTGTAGATGCATATCTGAAAATATAGGCACAATCAGAATGTGGACAAGATCAGGACCAATGCATTTTAGCACCAGGTATAAACGAGGCTTCTAGGTCTCGCTCTCGCTCTCTCACTCTTACTTAAAGCCCTGTTAACATATGTGCCCCCAATATCAGTCACTATATATCAACCAACCAATCTGAAATAGCCACACAATGAGAAAACAATATATATTTATTTGGCCATTTCATCATGTTCATGGCAAAAAAAGCTGCTCATATTGGAAAAGCTGGTTGACTAATAAGTACATTGAAGTGAAAACATAGAGACATAAATATAAGATGTAAGGACCGTATCTAAGCAATATAATAATTTCTGAATAAAACATTTTAATTGTTTATTCTAGAAGATATTTTTGTCGGGGATAATCATGGATAACAGTGATGTACAATGTCCTACTCTTCGAAATGTATAAAACAGCTTTATCCCTGTCGCAGTTCAGTTTGCATCTAGGCAGTAAGGGGATTCGAGCCTTGTCACTGGCCACCAGCAAAATGGATGAGATTTCAAGACCCCACTGACCCCATTGAATCTCTGACATGTAGTTTGTCGGCTGTGATTCCCCTTCCTTATCCCATTCCATTCTTATCCTTGTGGCTTTTCTGGTGAACCATCTCTAGCTTTGACAGCATGATAAAATACTTGAAGGGATAGTTCACCCAAATTACAAAATTACATATTGGCTTCCTTACCCTGTAAGCAATCTAGTTTCCTTGGCACTGTTTCCACTGTTTCCACATGCTAACATTTTAGCATTTTATATTAGCTTTTTTTGCACAACATGTCAAAATCATCCGAAAGTATGTCAAATTGATTGTGAACCTCAACAAAGTCACTTATCGATCATTTGAACATGATGCGCAAAAAATGCTAATATCGGTCCAGTGACTTGAATGAGATTTGTGCCACAGATGCTAAAACGTTAAATAAACCAAAGCAAGGATTGCTCTCACACCTTGTCCATACAGGGCAAGGAAACCAATTGTGATTTTCTAATTTGGGTGAACTTTCCCTTTAAGACATTACTTACACTGGAGATGTTTGTTACACAAGTACAAGACAGGTCCTCCAGCTGCTTTATCTAAATTATCATGTCCATTTTGAGACAAAGAGACAAGAGATGATTGTGCACTGTAGATAGACATTAAGAAATTAAGAAAATTATACAAATTATACTTTTATTTACTTATTTCCTTTTTTTCTATCCAACAGCTGACATTTTTAAACTAGTTTTCCTAAAATCTGGACTGAGTCACAATTTAAGTGGTGAGCACTTAATAATAGACAAGGGTGATGGGAAATACAAAGTGGAATCTTACATTTGGTAATTTTCCGTAATACAAAAATAAATGGCAAAAAAAATAGCCAGATCAATGTCATATCACTGCCATACAGCAGTCATGGAATTGGGAATTTCTTTCATCGTATATTGCAATGGGAACAGAATGTAGTGACATTCAACATCAGGTTATTGTTATTTGGAAAGTAGGAGGGTGAAAAAGTGACATTTTAAAAATCGTATTTGGATGGAGAAGCCAGCCTGTCATCTTTACTATAGTGCTTATAGATCCCACAGGCCGATGAAGCAGTGAGGAGAGCAGCCTCTCATCAACAGAGCCTGTGCTGTGATCACAAGCAGCAGCCACTGAACCCTTCACTGCACCCCAACATATTTTTTTTTGGTCCACTTGAAAAAGTCCTGACAGTCCATTCATTTCCCTGGCCTGTGGAGCAGCACACTGTTTGACTCGTCTGATCTAGACACTTTGATGCTGGAGCTCTTCCAGGGTGTCCCGCTGAGTACAAGCTCCTCTTCCCAAATCCAGGGAAAAATAAGTCATTGTCCGTCTTTCTAAGTGAGAAATATTCTCACTGTTAAATGGGTATTTTTTCTCCTTTTCTTCTGTCCAGCTGGACAACAGCAAGTGATGTTTACAGATGTGATATTTATGTTGATATTTTTTTGTGTTTGCTTTGCAGTATCCAAAATATATTTTCGAGTGGAATCGTTTTTCACTCCTTTTGAGAAAGATTAATTTGTATTCCTTCCTTCTATCAGCGTTGCTGAGTCTCGGGTCATGTTGTTCCAACTTGTTATATTAGGCCGATAACAAACACATGGAGTACTGTCAGCACAAATAATTATCCATATTTTTCTGTGTGCCTGGACTAAAAAAATCATCTCATGTCGCATGAAGGTGTAATGATTGACAACATACGCATAGCGTTGTCCCAAAATGCTGCATGATATTTTTTTCTGGCCTTCGTGTGACATTGGATTTGACATAACACAGTATTTATGTACGATACGTTGGAAATGCATAACAACATGCATTAAGCAGGCTTTATGGCGCTTTTTGAATGCTTTATGAACTTCTATCTAATGTACACTGGGACACATTTGCGAAGCCACTGATCCCTACAATAGGTATTAGGCCCCAATCTCCTCCACATAGTGTAATATGGGTCGTTCCACGAAGTGAGTTCGTTTTGCATCCCTTTGATATTTTCTGTATAAATTGTGCACCAATATTGCATTTTAAAAGCCTGTTTTATTAAATTAGTGCCCTTTAATATAGACCACATGGAAAATTCAATACATCTGATTTTGAATATGAAAAAATGTTTGCTAAAGGGCCAAAATGAATCATTAATCATGTCCCTCCGTCAACCATGTGTAACTTCAAGAAATATTTGAACCCACTTAATCCCCAAATTGCACCATCATTGTAAAGCCATAGTTATTTTGTTGCTTTGACAAAAGTAATTTCTGAAGATTATTTTTTATTTCATGTGATTAGTGATTAATTTACATCTGTCCCTCATTTTAAGATCAACCCTGTTATGTACGTGAACTGCACTCTCATTTTAATATGGTGAAACCCTTCCTTTTTTTCCCTAAAGAAACATTGAACATCATCTACATTGAACAAAAATATAAATTCAACATGTAAAGTGTTGGTCCCAGGTTTCATGAGCTGAAATAAAAGATCCCAGAAATGTTCCATATGCACAAAAAGCTTATATTGCTCAAATTTTGTGCACAAATTTGTTTACATCTCTGTTAGTGAGCATTTCTCCTTTGCTAAGATTATCCATTCACCTGACAGGTCTGGCATATCAAGAAGCTGATTAAACAGCATGATCATTACACAGGTGCACCTTGTGCTGGGAACAACAACACAATGCCACAGATGTCTCAAGTTTTGAAGGAGCGTGCAATTGGCATGCTGACTGCAGGAATGTCCACCAGAGCTGTTGCCAGATAAATTGAATGTTAATTTCTCTACCATAAACTGCCTTCAACGTCGTTTGAGAGAATTTGGCAGTACGTCCAACCGGCCTCACAACCGCAGACCATGTGTATGGCGTTGTGTGGGCAAGTGTTTTGCTGATGTTAACGTTGTGAACAGAGTGCCCCATGGTGGCATTTGGGTTATGATATGGGCAGGCATATCTACGAACAACGAACACAATTGCATTTTATCGATGGCAATTTGAATGCACAGAAATACTGTGATGAGATCCTGAGGCCTATTGTCATGCCATTCATCTGCCATCATCAACTCATGTTTCAGCATGATAATGCACAGCCCCATGATGCAAGGATCTCTACGCAACTCCTGGAAGCTGAAAATGTCCCAGTTCTTCCATGGCTTGCTCACCAGACATGACACCCATTGCGCAGTTTGGGATGCTCTGGATCGATGTGTACGACAGCGTGTTCCAGTTCCCGCCAATATCCAGCAACTTTGCACAGCCATTGAAGAGGAGTGGGACAGCATTCCACAGGCCACAATCAATAGCATGATCAACTCTATGCGAAGGAGATGAGGCAAATGGTGGTCACACGAAGGCAATGAGGCAAATGGTGGTCACACCAGATACTGACTGGTTTTCTGATCCACGCCACTACTTTTTTTATTTAAGGTATCTTAAAATTGATTTAAATTGACTGATTTCCTGATATGAACTGTAATTCAGTAAAATTAGGTGAAATCAAGTGTTTGTTTTTGACCAAGTCACACTTCTCAAAAGGCACCGAATTGGTGGAATGACCCACATACGACAGGGCAGCCCAGAAAACACACACTGATTAATAGCCCTCATTGTACTCTAGTCTACACAGAGGGTTACAAATGCAAAGCAAAGGCAAAGTGTGTGTCTGCAAACTCAACATCAGTGAAAACAGCTTTTAGCTTCTCGAGCAGTGCTGTGTCTCTCCCGTGTTGTGTATTTTCTTCCCGACAGGATCTGACAGCACAACACACACACACATATGCACACCCTGCTGTATTTCTTCCCATCATGTCCAATAAACACCACAGCATATGACTTACCCTCTGTATGCTATCAATGTCAACAGTTCAGCCCCTCCATTATTATACATTTCCCTGCATACGTGACCTTCAGTTTTCTCTGCATGCTAAACAAGCCCTGGCGTAGTGACATCTCACTTTATTGAGGAGCGGCCTGTTTATTACGGAGGTGAACCCTGTCAATAGCATTGCTGAAATCTGTCTATAGCTCACTGGAGCAATCAATTTTGTAAATGATTGCGATAATCAAGGAAATTGCCAAATTTATAAATCTCTGTATACAGCATTTTAAAGGCCACTTTACAGTAACTGCTGATGTTCTGAAAGCAAAGGGAGTTGTTTGTATGTGTTGTTGTGGGATTGGGATTTTACTGATGTGTTGAGCAAATAAAGGAGAAATAAAGATAAATCACAAAATGGAGCAGAAGAGCTTTTTCTTCTTTTGATATTCACACCTAGGGTTGCAAAGGGTAGGAAACTTTCCAGAAATTTTCCATGGGAAGTTAAATCTGGGAATTTTGGGAATTTTGCTTAAATTCATCAAAAAAGGTAGCTTATAACAAACAGTTAACTTTTTTGTGGGATACACATAAGGCAATTCTAGGTTTTGTGGCATATTTGGGTTAAACTATCCCCAATTCAATGGAATTGCAACCCTCTGCATGCACAGTGCATTCTTCCATCACATGTACAGCTGATTCTCAAGATCTAGCACACTAATGAGATGCTATTGAGCCCACACTACTACACTGTCTAAGCCAAGGACTACCTGCTTTCTGGTAAGTTTTGATTACAATACTGGGTGGGGTGAATATATTTTATATGACAGCATTTTTTGTTAACCTGTTTGGGATAGGGGGCAGTATTTTCATGGCCGGATTTAAAACGTACCCGATTTAATCTGGTTACTACTCCTGCTCAGAAACTAGAATATGCATATGATTAGTAGATTTGGATAGAAAACACTCTAAAGCTTCTTAAACTGTTTGAATGGTGTCTGTGAGTATAAAAGAACTCATATGGCAGGCCAAAACCTGAGAAGATTCCATACCGGAAGTGCGCTGTCTGACAATTTCTTGTCCTTCTGTAGCATCTCTATCAAAAATATAGCATCTGTGCTGTAACGTGACATTTTCTAAGGCTTCCATTGGCTCTCAGAAGGCGCCAGAAAGTGTAATGGGGTGTCTGCAGTCTCTGGGCGAAAACAGCAGGAGTTTTTGTGAGTGGTCAGGCTGGGAACAGTGACACTGGAGATGCGCGTCCACGAGACGACTCCATTTTTTTCTTTCAGCCTTTGAATGAATACTTCGTCGCCCGGTTGGAATATTATCGCTATTTTACGAGAAAAATAGCATAAAAATTGATTTTAAACAGCATTTGACATGCTTCTAAGTACGGTAATGGTATATTTTGAAATTTTTTGTCACGAAATGCGCTCGCGCGTCACCCTTCGGATTGTGACCTGAACGCACGAACAAAACGGAGGTATTTGAGTATAACTATGGATTATTTGGAACCAAAACAACATTTGTTGTTGAAGTAGAAGACCTGGGAGTGCATTCTGACGAAGAACAGCAAAGTTAATCCAATTTTTCTTATAGTAAATCTTCTCAGGTTTTGGCCTGCCATATGAGTTCTGTTATACTCACAGACACCATTCAAACAGTTTTAGAAACTTTAGAGTGTTCTCTATCCAAATCAACTAATTATATGCATATTCTAGTTTCTGGGCAGGAGTAGTAACAAGATTAAATCGGGTGCGTTTTTTATCCGGCCGTGAAAATACTGCCCTGTATCCCAAACAGGTTAAATCATTTCTAACTTGTTAACAATTTCTGCTAGTTCGTTTTTGCTACCATGTGGGTTTTAGCTTGCTTGAGCCTGCTAACTGAGGAATGTTCATTCACCTGTTTCCATACATGTTTAATTTTAAAACATGTATCTTACAAAGGAGTTGTTCAATCTAACTTTTTAACTATTTCTCTTTACATGGAATATTATTATTATTTTTTTTACTAATTTCTTTCTAATCTTTACAGGAAAATGCCACGGGCACTATCGGATGTGTGGAGACATTTCATTGCAGCTAATGTAGAAGGAAAAGCTGTGTACATTTGCAAATACTGTGCCAAATCATATGTGAAGAATGCAACAAAGATGCAGAATTATCTGGCCAAGTGCATAAAGTTCCCTCAGCGCTCACAACAAGCAACCTCTGACAGAAGTCCCTCTACTTCTATTCAAGGTGAAAATGATAAATCAGACACCTTATCGATAGCAACAGCTCATGGTCCTCATGGAATCAGATGTTTTTTGACTCAATGGAGGAATGTAGTCAGAGAAATGCTGAAGAATGTCTTGCTCAAGCTGTGTATGCAACTGGTTCACCTCTGATGCTCACAGGCAATGTGTATTGGAAGAGATTTCTGAATTTTCATTGCCCAGCATACACCGCTCCAACCAGACATGCTTTATCTACTCATTTGCTCGATGCAGAGTTCAAGTGAAGGTCAAACAAATCATACAGAAAGCACTGTATTGCTATCATCTCTGATGGGTGGTCGAATGTTCGTGGGCAAGGAATAATTAACTACATCATCTACACCCCTCAACCAGTATTCTACAAGAGCACAGACACAAGGGACAACAGACACACCGGTCTCTACATTGCAGATGAGCTGAAGGCATTCATCAATGACCTTGGACCACAGAAGGTATTTGCACTGGTGACAGACAATGCTGCGAACATGAAGGCTGCTTGGTCTAAAGTGGAGGAGTCCTACCCTCACATCACACCCATTGGCTGTGCTGCTCATGCATTGAATATGCTCCTCAAGGACATCATAGCACTGAAAACAATGGATACACTACAAGAGAGCCAAGGAAATGGTTAGATATGTGAAGGGTCGTCAAGTTATAGCAGCAATTTACCTCACCAAGCATAGGGAGGAGATTAAGAGCGCCACATTGAAGCTGCTCAGCAACACCCGTTGGGGTGGTGTTGTCATCATGTTTGACAGTCTCCTGGAGCGGAAGGAGTCTCTCCAAGAAATGGACATATCTCAGTCTGCCGATATGGACAGCCCCATCAAGAGGATCCTCCTGGATGATGTATTTTGGGAGAGAGTGGTAAGCAGCCTGAAACTCCTGAAACTTATAGCAGTAGCCATTGCACGGATTGAGGGAGAAAATGCCATCCTGTCTGATGTTCAGACTCTGCTTGCAGATGTAAGAGAAGAAATACGTACTGCCCTGCCCACTTCACTGTTGCTCCAAGCAGAGGAAACTGCAGTTCTGAAATACATCAAAAAGCGTGAAGACTTCTGCCTGAAGCCCATATACGCTGCAGCGTACATGTTGGACCCCAGGTATGCTGGCAAGAGCATCCTGTCTGGTGCAGAGATCAACAAGGCCTATGGTGTCATCACTACCATGTCTCGCCACCTTGGCCTGGATGAGAGCAAGGTTCTTTGCAGTCTGGCAAAGTACACTTCCAAGCAAGGGCTTTGGGACAGAGATGCAATATGGCAGTCATGCCAACATATCTCATAAGCCACCTGGTCGAAGGGACTTTGTGGATCTGAGGCTCTTTCCCCTGTTGCCTCCATCCTCTGATACAAAGTTGTATCACATTACATTTTTTGTCATCTTTTGAATATGTATTAGTTTGATTTTTCCAAATCCCAACAACATCAGCCACCTCAGAGCGCAACTGGTCCTTGTTTGGGAACACACACACCAAAGCACGCAAAAGGCTGACCAATACAAGGGTTGAAATATTGGTGGCTATCCGGGCAAATTTGAGGCTTTTTGAGCCTGACAACGAGCCATCCTCAACAAGGTTGGAAAGCGACAGTGAAGATGAGGCCTCAGAGTCTGATGTTCTCAGAGTCTGATGTTCTAGAGGTGGACATTGAGGAGGTCCAGGGAGAAGACATGGAAGCCCGAGAGGAAGACAACCAAAGCTTTAGTTTCTAGACTATCATTTTACAGATGTTGAAAACGTTTTTGGGAGATGCGATGGATCATTGGGGATCATTCAATATTCCCTTTCTTTTGTTGTTCCGTGAAATCATCCCATGCGAGGAGTCAACTCATTTAATTAAAGTTCCATTTGTAACTAAATTGTTTTAAAAAAAAATTATATTGGAAGGATTTAATCATTTGCTATTATGTCTACTTATGATAAGGTAAAAGGTTTATGTTTCTGTCTCCATATGATATGGTAAATATATCCAATGCAAAAAAATCTACATTTAAATGTGATTAATACAATTTGCATCTATTTCCATTAATTCCCATATATTCCCGTTAATTCCCATATATTCCTGTTAATTCCCATGGAAAGTTTCCACCTCTGAATATTCCCCAAAATGTGCAACCCTATTCACACCTATCTGTCAACTGTGTTTAGATAACAAACAAATAATTTCAAAGCCAAGTGGACGAAGTTTACCTACACCATGATGAAGAGAGAGACAATAACTGCCAGGCCTTGCCATGTCAATACCATAATATGTCCTGTGTTGGTATAACGATGTCAGAATTACAATAAAACTCAAATATAACTCAAAAATCTTCATGGTATCTAAAAAGGACTATAGAAAGTGCCTATTTAGTGCCAAATAAAGTAACAGGGTTGGTGATTTCTTCTTAAATCAGACATAAATCCCCTTGTGACAGGGGGATGGAAGGTTGTTTTGTGCAACAGGGAGTGGCAATTGAATACAAGCTTCACAAAAATATTTAATTGTTAAAACATTTCTAGCCTGTCTATCTATGGGTAACAGGATTGACGTGCTTTTACTATATGATTTGACTAGTAGAGAAAATGTTTCTTTTGAAAATAATATTTAAAAATTAAGTGGGTTAAAATCTTCCTAGAAGTGACACAGGGTTGACAGTGACACAGGGTTGGCACAGGGTTGGCGAAAGAATTTTGGCACTTTAGCAAGCCTTTTTTCATATTCAAAATCTGATTTATTAAATTCTCCATTTCTACTTAAAATATCAAAAGGCACTCATTTAGTGGAATGACCCCTGTCAGTAAATGTCGAATTCTCCTGGCGCCACACAGAACTGATTTTAACTGCAGAAAAGAAAACATAATAATGCTTTCTTTCTAACTAGAAGTACTATACTCTGGTAGTACTATATACGTCCCATACATGATAATGATGGAGCGTTGAGGAGGGGGAAAATGACATACAGTAAATGTTAAGAGGAAGTCAGAAATCCAATAACGTGTCAGATATCAAAGAAC
Organism: Salmo trutta; assembly: GCF_901001165.1. Taxonomy (NCBI): domain Eukaryota; kingdom Metazoa; phylum Chordata; class Actinopteri; order Salmoniformes; family Salmonidae; genus Salmo; species Salmo trutta. The sequence goes on along the minus strand of NC_042985.1, from coordinate 42,765,478 downwards.
TTATCCAAGAACATATAACACCCATTTATGGTCCTCATGTTTCCTTTTCCTGGGTCCGGTAAGAAGGTGCTGTGGCTTACAGTTAGTTCTCAGTGGCCCCTCAGCCATTGATCTGTCTCCCAGTGTCCTGTCACTGCTTTAGTTACTGCTCAATCTCCCTAGGCCGACATTTACGGCGCGCTGATTGGGCCCTGTCACTGTCCGGGCTGTAAATCGTCCTGGAACAGCTGTGTGTTGATGCCTGGCTAGAGGAGCAACCCCAAAGGCTGCCTGATAGTCGTTTGACCTCCTGGCCTTATTACATCAAGTAAATCAGCCTCCGAAGCCATTAGACGGAGGCTGGGAGCTGGGGAGAGTCCCACCCGGCCCACTCAGGGATAGCACAGACCCCAAGCAGACAGGATTACCCACCACCACCACCACCATCTTATCTGCCGAAACACTTAACGGCCATGTCCCAAGCGATGCTGGCATGTAAATGGGTTACGCGGATCAGTTATGCTCCATATGATGGATTCTTCAAATGAGATACTCGAGCCGCACTGTATCGGTTCAATGGTGTGAACACACCTAAAGTGAACACGCTCATTTTCAGTTCATTGAATTGTGTGCAGTTCAAGGCCAAACCACTCATTCAATAATTAACATTTAGCAATAATTACCATTTAGCATTATTAGCAAAGGATGATGATGCATCTAAATAAACTTTTCTGGAGCCAGTGGTAGTAACAGAGACGATTAAAGAGATGTTCCGGAACTTTGGCGAATTTGTCAGTATTCTTTAAACCTCCCACTTTGGGCTGGATGTGTCAATGTGTTTGAAAGCGACTGTTTTCTGGAAGCTGTGTGGCACCATTGTCCCTATTCAGGGAATCTACACAGATTTTGGTGACATACTGCAACCTTGTCACACGTGGGCCAGCCCTCTAGCCAATGAGCTTCAGCCCCTCGTCATTTGAGTGACAGTTAGCAAGATGCACATTGACGAGAGGCAGACAGTAGTTAGCTAATAGAGATGTCACATGGATTGTGTAAATATTTTCAACATGTCAGCTGAAGAGACAAGGTATACAAGCTATAGACAGTGTTTTTATGAACACAGATTTACAAACTGATGTATTTTATGACAACATCGCCGGTTGTTAGTCGAGCTAGGCTAGTTTGTTAGTTATAGCTAGAGCCATATATTGAGCCATGTATTTTGAAACAGAAAATAAAAGGCTCTGGCTATAGTTAGCTATACTTCACAGTACTCCACATAGTGGATATGTAGCTAATGAAAATATTGTACTAATAAAGCTACAGGATTAGCAGTACCCATTCATAACTTCAGTAATTACTTTGTATTACTTACCATTAACATATGAAATGTAAAAATCACAAGTCTATTAGTAGCTTCCCATATTGACAATCAACGTATACAATGTGTTGCTCGTCATCAGACTAGCCGAGGGAGAGGACATGGTCCACAGATGAGAGGAGGACAAGGACAGGTTGTACAAGGTGCCTGTACCCCAGGGCCAGGCTCGAGCTGCCCAGGGTCCAAGTCGAGCAGCGAGGGCTGGAATAGATGCTCTAGGGCCAAGGACTGAGAGAATGAGTGTCAGAGTTGACTTGGACTGGTGCAAGGTGGAATCAGATGCAGGAGACAGGTGCTGGAGTTGAGTGTCCTTTTAATAATTCGACACACAAAACAAAAACGCGAGGCACAGGGCGCTACAGACAGACTGCCTGGGAAAAACACACTCCCAATATTGCGAACAAACAATATATATAAGCGGCACAAAAGGCACGGGGCGCAGCCCGGTAAATCCTCTCTTCAATAGACTGTTAGGGAAAAAAACCGTAATGAAACACTGACCACCGTCCTGAACGGACAATCAAACAATCCCGCACAAAATCCCCAACTGAAAACACACATTAAATAAGTCCCCACTAATGACATACATAAAACAGGTGCGGAACAGACAGACAAAACTAAACGAAACTGAAACAACGATCGGTGGCAGCTAATAGGCCGGCGACGACGACCGCCGAGCGCCGCCCGACCGAGGAGGGGCGCCACTTTCGTTGGATCCTGTGACAGTACCCCTCCCCTGACGCGCGGCTCCAGCCGCGCGCCGACGCCGGCCTCGGGGACGGCCCGGAGGGCGAGGCGCCGGCCGATCCGGTCGGCGACGGTGGAAGTCCAACAGCATAGGGGGGTCCAGAACGTCCGCCGCCGGAACCCAGCACCTCTCCTCCGGACCGTACCCCTCCCAGTCCACGAGGTACTGCAGGCCCCCTACCCGACGTCGGGAGTCCAGGATGGCTCGGACTGTGTACGCCGGGCTCCCCCCGATGTCCAGGGGGGGCGGGGGGGCCTCCAGCACCTCACTGTCCTGCAGCGGACCAGCTACCACCGGCCTGAGGAGAGACACATGAAACGAGGGGTTAATACGGTAATACGAAGGAAGTTGTAACCTGTAACACACCTCGTTTATCCTCCTCAGGACTTTAAACGGCCCCACAAACCGCGGACCCAGCTTCCGGCAGGGCAGGCGGAGAGGCAGGTTCCGGGTCGAGAGCCAGACTCTATCCCCCGGGTTAAACACGGGGGCGTCACTGCGGTGGCGGTCAGCGCTCTCTTTGTGTCGTTCGCTCGCCCTCCTTAAACATTCCTGGACCGCGTTCCAGGTCTCCTGAGAGCGCTTGACCCATGCCTCCACCGCAGGAGCCTCCGTCTGGCTCTGTTGCCATGGCACCAGGACCGGCTGATACCCCAGCACCACCTGGAAGGGTGACAGATTAGTGGAGGAGTGGCGCTGAGAGTTCTGGGCCATTTCGGCCCATGGCACGAACTGCGCCCACTCCCCTGGCCGGTCCTGGCAATATGACCGCAGGAACCTGCCCACATCCTGGTTGATGCGCTCTACCTGCCCATTACTCTCGGGGTGGAACCCCGAGGTCAGGCTGACCGAGACCCCCAGCCTCTCCATAAACGATTTCCATACCCTGGACGTAAACTGGGGACCTCGATCAGATACGATGTCCTCGGGCACCCCATAGTGCCGGAAGACGTGAGTGAACAGGGCCTCCGCGGTCTGCAGGGCCGTAGGAAGACCGGGCAAAGGGAGCAGACGGCAGGACTTAGAGAACCTGTCCACAACGACCAGGATCGCCGTGTTCCCCTGAGACGGCGGGAGATCCGTAAGGAAATCCACCGAGAGGTGAGTCCATGGCCGCTGTGGAACAGGGAGGGGCTGTAATTTCCCTCGAGGTAGGTGCCTAGGAGCCTTACACTGAGCGCATACTGAACAGGACGAGACATAACGCCGGACATCCTCAGCCAAGGTGGGCCACCAGTACCTCCCCTTCAGGCCCCGCACTGTCCGTTCCACCCCAGGATGACCCGAGGAGGGTAGAGTATGGGACCATCGGATCAGGCGATCGCGAACACCAAGCGGAACGTATTTCAGGCCCACGGGACACTGCGACGGAGTAGGTTCTGACCGAACCGCCCGCTCGATGTCCGCATCCACCTCCCATACCACCGGTGCCACCAGACAGGAGGCGGGAAGTATGGGAGTAGGATCGATGGTCCGCTCCTCGGTGTCGTAGAGACGCGACAGTGCGTCAGCCTTCCGGTTCCGGGAACCTGGAATGTACGAGAGAGTGAAGTTAAACCTCGTGAAAAACATGGCCCACCTCGCCTGACGGGGATTAAGCCTCCTCGCTGCCCGAATATACTCCAGGTTACGGTGGTCGGTCCAGATGAGAAAAGGGTGACGTGCCCCCTCAAGCCAATGTCTCCACACCGTCAAAGCCCTGACCACGGCTAACAGCTCCCGGTCCCCCACATCATAATTGCGCTCCGCCGGGCTCAGCTTCTTAGAAAAGAACGCGCATGGGCGGAGCTTCGGAGGAACGCCCGAACGCTGCGATAGCACAGCTCCTACCCCAGCCTCGGACGCGTCCACCTCCACTATGAATGGCAAAGAGGGGTCTGGATGCGCCAGGACAGGTGCATTGGTAAACAGAACCTTCAGACGATGAAAGGCTCTGTCCGCCTCTGCTGACCATCGTAGTCGCACCGGCCCCCCCTTCATCAGTGAGGTAATGGGAGCTGCTACCTGGCCAAAACCCCGGATAAACCTCCGATAATAATTAGCGAACCCCAAGAACCGCTGCACCTCCTTCACAGTGGCTGGGGTTGGCCAATTACGCACAGCCGTCACGCGGTCACACTCCACCTCCACCCCCGAGGTGGAAATGCGATATCCTAAAAATGAGACGGCTCTTTTGAAGAACTCACATTTCTCAGCCTTGACGTATAGGTTATGCTCCAGCAGCCGCCCAAGCACTTTACGCACCAGGGACACATGCTCGGCGCGTGTGGCGGAGCAGATCAGGATGTCATCGATGTACACCACCACACCCTGCCCGAGCATGTCCCTAAGGACCTCGTCCACAAAGGATTGGAAGACGGCGGGAGCATTCTTTAACCCATACGGCATGACGAGGTACTCATAATGGCCAGATGTGGTACTAAATGCGGTTTTCCACTCGTCTCCCTCTCGGATACGCACCAAGTTATACGCACTCCTGAGATCCAATTTCGTGAAGAAGCGCGCCCCGTGAAATGACTCCACTGCCGTAGCAATGAGAGGTAGCGGGTAACTGAAACCCACTGTGATAGCATTTAGACCTCTATAGTCAATGCACGGGCGCAGACCTCCCTCTTTCTTCTTCACGAAAAAGAAGCTCGAGGAGACGGGGGATTTAGAGGGCCGAATGTATCCCTGTCTCAAGGACTCAGTGACGTATGTATCCATAGCCACTGTTTCCTCCTGAGACAGAGGATACACGTGACTCCTAGGAAGAACCGCGTCAGCCTGGAGGTTTATCGCACAATCTCCCTGTCGATGGGGGGGTAATTGAGTCGCCTTCGTCTTACTGAAGGCGATAGCCAAATCGGCATACTCTGAGGGAATGTGCACAGTAGAGACTTGGTCTGGACTTTCCACCGTAGTCGCACCGATGGAAACTCCTATGCACCTACCTGAGCACTCCCTCGACCACCCCGTTAGAGCCCTCTGTCTCCACGAAATCTGGGGGTTGTGTGTGGCTAGCCAGGGGATTCCCAGTACCACCGGAAACGCTGGGGAGTCAATGATGAACAGGCTGAGACGCTCCACATGACCCCCCCACGTCTGCATAACCAGTGGCACTGTGACCTCCCCTACTTGGCCTGACCCTAGCGGTCGACTATCTAGGGCGTGCACGGGGAAGGGGTGGTCCAGCTGAACCAGGGGGATCCCTAACCTCTTCGCTAACCCATGGTCCATAAAACTCCCAGCTGCACCTGAATCGACTAGCGCCTTATACTGGAAGTGAGGGGAAAAATTAGGAAAACAAACGGAGGTGTACAAGTGATCGACAGGGGGCTCTGGGTGTGGCTGGTGCGGACTCACCTGGGGGGCCGAAGCGGTGCTCTGCCTGCCCTCCGAACTCCCGGAGGGACCTCTCCAGCACCGGTCCACAGTGTGTCCTCTGTGTCCACATCGGGTGCAAGAGAGACCCCTCCCTCCGGTCCTCCTCGGTGCAGCCCCCCCTATCTCCATGGGCTGTGGAGCGGGAGGACTGGTAGGCGGAACGAACAGGCCCCGACTGGAACGTCCCCGGGCAGCCAGCAGGTTGTCCAATCTAATGGACAAATCCACCAGTTGGTCCAGAGTGGAGGTGTTGTCCCTACATGCCAGCTCCCGGCGGACGTCCTCGCGAAGGCCACACCTATAGTGGTCTATCAGGGCCCGCTCGTTCCACCCCGATCCAGCGGCGAGAGTCCGGAATTCCAATGCGAAGTCCTGAGCGGTCCTCGTCTCCTGTCTTAAATGGAATAGTAGCTCACCCGCCGCCCTGCCCTCCGGGGGATGATCGAAAACCGCCCGGAAGCGGCGGGTGAACTCCGGGTAGTCACCCCGGGCCGAGTCTGGACCTTCCCAGACCGCATTGGCCCATTCCAGGGCTCGACCCGTGAGACACGAGACGAGGACGCTCACCCTCTCTTCGTCGGAGGGAGGGGGGCGGACGGTCGCCAGGTACAGTTCCAGTTGGAGCAAGAACCCCTTGCACCCAGCGGCCGTTCCATCGAACTCCCTGGGCGGTGAAATCCGGATCCCGCCGGCACCCGCTTCAGTGGGTGTGGATAGGTGCGTAGGGTGAGGAACCGGAGCTGGTCTGGCTGGGGAGGCACCTCTCTCCCAGCTCTCCAACCGGGCCAACACCTGATCCATGGCCGAGCCTAGGCGGTGGAGGAGGCCGGCATGTTGGGAGACCTGCTCAGCCATGGATGGCGCTTCTGCTCCTGCTGACTCCATATGTTGTGGTGCGGGATTCTGTCAGAGTTGACTTGGACTGGTGCAAGGTGGAATCAGATGCAGGAGACAGGTGCTGGAGTTGAGTGTCCTTTTAATAATTCGACACACAAAACAAAAACGCGAGGCACAGGGCGCTACAGACAGACTGCCTGGGAAAAACACACTCCCAATATTGCGAACAAACAATATATATAAGCGGCACAAAAGGCACGGGGCGCAGCCCGGTAAATCCTCTCTTCAATAGACTGTTAGGGAAAAAAACCGTAATGAAACACTGACCACCGTCCTGAACGGACAATCAAACAATCCCGCACAAAATCCCCAACTGAAAACACACATTAAATAAGTCCCCACTAATGACATACATAAAACAGGTGCGGAACAGACAGACAAAACTAAACGAAACTGAAACAACGATCGGTGGCAGCTAATAGGCCGGCGACGACGACCGCCGAGCGCCGCCCGACCGAGGAGGGGCGCCACTTTCGTTGGATCCTGTGACAATGAGGGAGCAAATGATGACACAATACGAGGTGCATTTGCAATAGCGCACAGCATGCAAAATGTCAATGGATATCTCATAGGACTAATTTATTATGAAAATGCATAACTTCTGAACTTAACTCTCTTTCCCACTCTAATGCAGGGATATTTGATAGCATGTATAAACAATATTCAATATAATTCCAGTAACCTATTAAACATATTCTAGCACAATAGCCCATCATGTTACACCTGTATAACTGTGTATGGTATAACCTTTCGAAAGGGTCTCTATGAATCAAAAGTATTCTTATATGAGTACTGCTGAAACATGTAACTAATATAAGTGGACTATATGTCTTATATGAAGTAGGCCACATTCATACACAAAATACAGAACTACACGTTGGCAGTATATATTGTCACATGTGAGAAACACAGGAATTGTATAAGAATAATATGTGTTGTGTGTTTTCTTATAGGAAGCAAGCCATAATCATATGATTGGCATTTAAAAACGTGTATAAATCATTTACAAGGTTATTAGAGCTTACTGTAGCCATAGCTTTATAGGTAGGTCTAGGTGTCTTGTGAAAATCCATGTTGACATTTGTTTATGTGTGAATTTATTAGTTATTTGTAAAGTTCAGAAGTCCACTGGTTGTTTTTTGAAAATAAAGTTCCAGAAAAATAACTTTGTCTGTGTGAACAGTAATATGCTTCTTGCTTGATTATTGCAACTCCAGTGTGGTAAGGGGATTGCCAAGACCGCAGGAAGGTCAAGGTGTGGTGGATGTGGGACTGGAGGTTCATGACTGCTGATGTCCATCTCCTGCACATACAAAAAGTCTTTAGCATACAGAAATGGGTTACACGTCGAACAAAATTAATTCATTTGTGCAGAGCCTTTCAAAACTTTATGACAATAAGAGTGGGAATTTGCACACAGTGACGGCCATGAACATAAAGCTGTGCACCTGGTTTACCAACATGTAAACATGTAGATATTCTGGTTTTGTTCACAAACCTGGTCCTTTGCTCATGTGAAACCTTAAGTAGATTTGGCTATGAGTGTGTTAGTGGATTTTACGTTTATGTGATATGATCAGTCACTTTAAAACCATACAATTCTGAAAACATAGATGAGTCAAGTAAACGCTACACTGCTGTCACTTCTACAGAATCAATGATGAGTCATCACATAAACTCAATTAGAGACAGCTATTATTTAAAAGCGGCTTTGCATCAGCTGACAATAGGCTACACTGTATTGTAATATGTACAACTGCAAATTGTCGGTATGGAATTAACATGCCGTCTAGGGAGATGGTTCCAGCCATTTACAAACATCATGTTTGGCCTAACAGGTACACTCCCTGATGGGTCAGACCTATTGTTTGTAAACTGCTGGAACCATCGTCCTAGCCACCATCCTACTTCTTATTCCACTGGGCAGAAACCAGAGAGACATATTCCTTACAGACCATAAGAGTGTTGATGCCAATTCATCACATGACCTACATGCATGCTTATGTGATGATTCTCACAGTATTCTAGTTTTACACAAACTGTAGCTACATTACAGGGAACAGAGCACAGTTATATTTACATGCTGTTGTGAATGTCATTGATCTCATCCTCATTCAAACTGCCATCATCCTCATTAGCAATACTCATATTGCCCATTCTTCAAATAGAAAACACAACAGGTTAAATGGCCAGAACATGATGAAGCTAGGCTTGTAAATCTTTCTTCAGAGTCCATATATGACACAAATAACATGGGAAACATTCCATCAACAAATGACAGCTAGTCAAAATCAAACCTTACCTGACGCCAAGAGCCTCTTGCATGTTTGATCATCTGGCATGTCTGAACCCAGCTCTGCTATTCCTTGTTCTTCTATCAGTAATTCTTGTCTGGAAAATGATCACATTACTTACAAAGGATACTAAAAAGTCGAAGTAACACACTGACACTGCATCAGGGGCTTGGCTTCAACTAGGCAGCAGATCAAAATATGAAATCGAGCTGCAGAAAGTGAAAAAGGTACTAGGTATTCCCCATAGAGAATGATAGAAGACTCATTTTTGTATCTGTACCATTATAGAGTCTCTGACAGGGCTGTGCCATTGAGGGAATCTCTATATTTTCTTCTTCACTATTGGCTGATCCCTTCTGATGACCCGGATGGACATGAGTCATCAGGAGGGATCAGCCAATGAAGTTGGAAGCCTCACCCAGTTGCTTATATTAAAATGGTGGAAGCCCTCAATGGCGCTGCCCATGCTAAAACAGCCTTTTGGCCACTAGAGACCTCTATCATTCTCTATCGTATAACCTAATAATAACAATATAGCTAGCACCGAAATCTACTGTTTCATATATATATATATATTACAGACAACCGGTTGTAAACATAGCCTAGCCACTTAGCCTGCTAGCTAGACACTGGTAGCTATAAACAACAACAATTTCCACCCTTCTAGCCAGTCAACAAGAGATTCTATGCATCTACAAAAAATACACAACATACATTAGTAGAGTGATTTCATGTTTTGAAATGTGTTCCCTAATATGCATTTACCATGTTAGCTAGCTAGCTTGCTACGTTACCTTTGAAAGCATACTATGACACAGACAGACTGTTGGCTAGCCTAGCTAACGGAGACACAGAACAATTCCTCTTTGCATAAACACTCAAAATAGGCTTCTAACTGAATAAAATATCAACATTGTTTCTAATGCTAAAGTTTAGTATCTTACCTTTCGACCGAAGATTACTTTTATGGATGTCCAACACTGGATGAGGCAACAGTGTTTCTCTTCCTTGAGGCCATCTCGGAAAAGCATCCAATATCTGTTATTTTGCCTTCTGCCTTTGTCTTTCATGAGCGGCCCTGCCATTCGACATCTAGATCTAGTTTTTGCTTCTTGGGCCTGACATCATAAGTATCAATAGCATCCAAGTTTTTTAGCACAATTATGGCTGGAGTAACCTTCCACTATGGCTGGCTTGAGGGAGTTAGTGAGTGTATGAGAGAGCTACATGCATGACATTTGTTTTTTCCAGAGAAGGCACAATCATGTGATCAGGTCCAATGAGGTTGCACAGTGAAAGAAGAAGGCTGGCCCAGGCCTGCCCAGCATTATCCAATGAGGTTGCAGGGCAGGCCTAATGGCTCAGTGGAAACTCCATGCACATGTACACACAGCAGAGAGAGCAAGAGCGAGTAATCACGTGGTGCATATAGTACGCAATCTTCGGGGACCACTTTTGGCTCATGAGGGCTAATTTTAGAACTACTGGAAAAAAAGTATACAAAAGTTCCTGGAACATCTCTTTAAGCTTACTCAATGTAATTAATGGCAGAGGTATAAAGGCAGACACAACTGAAATCTGTCATCATACCCTCACCCAGAGAAAATGCCTGTTGAATTAGGGTTAAGGACTTTTCGGGGTGACTATCACACTAACATATGCCACAAATAGATTCCTCAGAGTTAGGTAGCTACAGTATAAGAGAGCATCAATACACATATTGTGGCAGCTTTAAAATGTCACAAAAAAATATATCAACGCCTTACCAAACCCCTGGTTGAGACTGTAAGTGCAGTGGAATATAAATGGCATTGGACATTACATGATAATTAGTTTTAATGTTTCATATAGGGCTATCAGTGATTAGGCTAGATATTTTTTCATGGTTCTTGCTCTCTCTTAGTGATGGCAAATACTATTTGAACCTAAGTTGTTACAGGGCTTTCACACTGGCTGCTAAGTAAAAGCAGTCTTCTCAGTGATACTGTATGATTATAATTTAAAATGTTAGGTTTACTGAAGGTGAGTGCAGTGGATCTGTTTACCTTTCCTCAAAACCTTCCATAATCTACCTAGCACAGGCCTTTTCCAAAAGAAGTGGAAAACTGGTGCTGAGATGCAATCAATGACTGTTGGTCCACTTTTACAGCAAATCAATGTAAGTTCAGTAATTTATCAGTTCTCTTAATCTCCACTACTTGTTATTCCAGCTCATTGCCCTGAATGTGATCAGAGGACACAGACACAGATTGCAACAATGCCATACATTGACTACCTATAGTATACCAAACTACTGATTGTATTCCTTCTAATTGATCAGTAATGTACGCCTTACCCAGCCACCAATAAGTGCCCTTCTTCACGAGGCATTGGAAAACCTTCCTGCTCTTTGTGGTTGAAATTCACTAGTCGACTGAGGGATCTTACAGATAATTGTTTGTGTGGGGTACAGAGATGAGGTAGTCATTCAAAAATCATGTTAAACATTATTATTTCACACAGACTCCATGGAATTTTTACATTTTTACTCCTGAATTTATTTAGGCTTGCAGAGGGACTGAATACTTACTGACAAGACATTTCAGTTTTTCATTATTTTTCATAAAAAATAAACACAGTACCAGACAAAAGTTTGGACACACCTACTCATTCCAGGGTTTTTCTATGTTTTTACTATTTCCTACATTGTAGAATAATAGTGAAGACATAAAACTGTGAAATAACACATATGGAATCATGTAGTAACCAAAAAAGTGTAAAAAGATTATTCAAAGTAGCCACCCTTTGCATTGATGACAGCTTTGTACTCTCTTGGCATTCTCTCAATCAGTGTCATGAGGTAGTCACCTGGAATGCATTTCAATTAACAGGTGTGCCTTGTTATTTTGTGGAATTTATTTATTTCTTAACCTGTTTAGGATAGGGGGCAGTATTTTCACGGCCGGATAAAAAACGTACCCGATTTAATCTGGTTATTACTCCTGCCCAGAAACTACAATATGCATATAAGACACTCGTTAATCTAACCACACTGTCCGATTTCAAAAAGGCTTTACAGCGAAAGCAAAACATTAGATTATGTCAGCAGAGTACCCAGCCAGAAATAATCAGACAACCATTTTTCAAGCTAGCATATAATGTCACAAAAAACAAAACCACAGCTAAATGCAGCACTAACCTTTGATGATCTTCATCAGATGACACACCTAGGGCATTATGTTATACAATACATGCATGTCTGTTCAATCAAGTTCATATTTATATCAAAAACCAGCTTTTTACATTAGCATGTGACGTTCAGAACTAGCATACCCCCCGCAAACTTCCGGGGAATTTACTAACAATTTACTAAATTACTCACGATAAACGTTCACAAAAAGCATAACAATTATTTTAAGAATTATAGATACAGAACTCCTCTATGCACTCGATATGTCCGATTTTAAAATAGCTTTTCGGATGAAGCACATTTTGCAATATTCTAAGTACATAGCCCAGCCATCACGGGCTAGCTATTTAGACACCCACCCAGTTTAGCCTTCACCAAAATCACATTTCCTATAAGAAAAATGGTCTTACCTTTCCTGTTCTTCGTCAGAATGCACTCCCAGGACTTCTACTTCAATAACAAATGTTGGTTTGGTCCCAAATAATCCATCGTTATGTTCCATCAGCGACGTTTTGTTCGTGAGTTCTAGACACTATCCGAATGGTAAATCACGGTCGTGCGCATGGCGCATAACGTGACAAAAAAATTCTAAATATTCCATTACCGTACTTCGAAGCATGTCAACCGCTGTTTAAAATCAATTTTTATGCAATTTATCTCGTAGAAAAGCGATAATATTCCGACCGGGAATCTGCGTGTCTGTAAACAGAGGGAAAAACCGAAAGGCGTGGGCGGGGCAGGTCACGCGCCTAAGCCTTTGTCCTCTGATAGACCACTTAGCAAAAGCTCTCGTGTGTTTCAGCCAGGGCTTTGAATTACGTCATTCAGGTTTTTCCCGGGCTCTGAGAGCCCATTGGAGACGTGGGAAGTGTCACGTAACAGCAGAGATCCCTTGTAATAGATAGAGAGAATCAACAAGGGGAAGAAATGGTCAGACAGGGTACTTCCTGAACAGAATCTTCTCAGGTTTTGGCCTGCCAAATGAGTTCTGTTATACTCACAGACACCATTCAAACAGTTTTAGAAACTTTGGAGTGTTTTCTATCCAAAGCTAATAATTATATGTATATTCTAGTTTCTGGGCAGGACTAATAATCAGATTAAATCGGGTACGTTTTTTATCCAGCCGTGAAAATACTGCCCCCTAGCCATAAGAGGTTAAAATGGTGTAAAATAGTCATATGTTTGAAAAATTGAAGTTTTTGGATTTCTGACGTGTTTGTAATTCGCGCCACGCCCTATCATTGGATATTGGAGCGGTGTTCCGCTAGCAGAACATCTAGATGTAAGAGGTTAATGCGTTTGAGCCAAAAAGTTGTGTTGTGACAACATAGAGGTGGTATACAGAAAATAGCCCTATTTGGAAAAATAACAAGTCCATATTATGGCAAGAACAGCTCAAATAAGCAAAGATGCTCAAATAAGCAAAGACAAATGACAATCCATCATTACTATAAGACATGAAGGTCAGTCAATCCGGAAAGTTTCAAGAACTTTGAAAGTTTCTTCAAGTGCAGTCGCAAAAACCATCAAGCACTATGATGAAACTGGCTCTCATGAGGACTGCAACAAGAAAGGAAGACACAGAGTTACCTCTGCTGCAGAGGATAAGTTCATCAGAGTTACCAGCCTCAGAAATTGCAGCCCAAATAAATGCTTCACAGAGTTCAAGTAACAGACACATCTCAGCATCAACTGTTCAGAGGAGGCCTTCATGGTCGAATTGCTGCAAAGAAACCACTACTAAAGGACACCAATAAGAAGAAGAGACTTGCTTGGCCCAAGAAACACGAGCAATGGACATTAGACCGGTGGAAATCTGTCCTTTGTTCTGACGGGTCCAAATTCCAGATTTCATGTTCCAACCGCAGTGTCTTTGTGAGACGCAGAGTAGGTGAATGGATGATCTCCACGTGTGGTTCCCACCTTGAAGCATGGAGGAGGAGGTGTGATGGTGTGGGGGTGCTTTGCTGGTGACACTGTCAGTGATTTATTTAGAATTCAAGGCACACTTAACCAGCATGGCTACCACAGCATTCTGCAGTGAAACGCCATCCCATCTGATTTGCTTTTAGTGGGACTATCATTGGTTTTTTGACCAAGAAGGAGAGGGATGGAGTGCTGCATCAGATGACCTGGCCTCCACAATCACCTGACCTCAATCCAATTGAAATGGTTTGGGATGAGTTGGACCGCAGAGTGAAGGAAAAGCAGCCAACAAGTGCTCAGCATATGTGGGAACTCCTTCAAGGCTGTTGGAAAAGCATTCCAGGTGAAGCTGGTTGAGAAAATGCCAAGAGTGTGCAATGCTGTCATCAAGGCAAAGGGTGGCTACTTTGAAGAATCTAAAATCTAAAATATATTTTGATTTGCTTAACACTTTTTTGGTTACTACGTGGTTGCATATGTGTTATTTCATAGTTTTGATGTCTTAACTATTATTCTACATTGTAGAAAATAATGAAAATAAATAAAAACCCTTGAATGAGTAAGTGTGTCCAAACTTTTGACTGGTACTTTATATAATTCCACTTTGATATTATGGGGCCAGTGACAAAAAAAATCTATATATTATATTAAAAATCTTATATTTAGGCTGTAAGACAACAAAATGTAGAAAAAGTCAAGGGGTGTGAATACTTTCTAAAGGAACTGTAGGTATTAGCAAATTAATGCATTTACTTTACTATCAAATAGACATGCTTGTCGATGGTAAACCTGCTTTTTGTCATTAACTAAAAACACTAACAACCATAATATTTACAGTGCCTTTGGAAAGTACTCAGACCCCTTGACTTTTTCCACATTTGATTACGTTACAGCCTTGATTCAATTGTTTTTTTTATCTCATCAATCTACACACAATACCCCATAATGACAAAGCCAAAACTGTTTTTTAGAAATGTTTGCTAATTTATTACAAATAAAAAACAGAATTATTACATTTACATAAGTATTCAGACCCTTTACTCAGCACTTTGTTGAAGCACCTTTGGCAGCGATTACAGCATTGAGTCTTCTTTTAAAAAAAATATTTATTGAATATTCGAAACATACAATATACTTGCAGTGAAGCCGCTCAACAACTACATCATACCAGTCATCCAGCAGATTCCCATTCAGAGCGACTCACAGAAGTATCCAGGGTCAATGCCCTGCTCAAGGGCAAGTTGACCGATCTACCACCAGGCCAAAAAACGTGAACCCGAACCCTCCAAGATCCCCCCACAGTTCCCCAATAGCTGTCCCTCAACCATTCGAGACCCCTCCTACAGTCCCCCCCAAGATGAAAAATAAAAAATACAATTAATTCCATTCCCCACCCCCAAGAACCCCTAATGCACCAACAACCAAGAGAATGAACTAAAGAGAAAAAAGGAAAAGACAGAAGAAAACAGCAAACAACAATGCAAAAAAAAATAAAAAAAAATAATAAATTTAAAACAAAGGACAACTAAAATCATAACAGCAATGCCAACTGTATATGTTTGTGTGCATGTCTGGCACTATTACATGTATGTGTGTGTTCTTGTATGTGTTTATTTGAATGTGAGTGTGTGTAAATGCATGTGTACAAACACCTGCACGGCATCAGCCTCAGGCAAACCGGCATTAGTTGTAAAAACACTGCCCCTCAGTGTCATTCAAATGTACTTTTTTTAAATGTATTTTTTACTTTTATCTTTGACCATCATTCTATCTCCCACACAGCAACTCCACTCCCACTTGTCTCCAATTCCACATCCCAACCCTCAGCTTCCCTCAGCCCATCCCATCTATCTCTGCTGGCCACCCACTTCGGGTTTCTACGCAACACATATCTTTCAACTATGCTGTGATGTTTAACGTACAATCTAATCGAATAGAATCCACAGATTGCGAGTTGAAGATAAATACTTTTACTAGGTCTATTAGTATATTAGTAATTGACTGACCCGGTCTCTCCAGATCTCCTAACAGTACTATTTCTAGGGTCAATTTTAGATTAATGCTATGCATTTTCAGCCATTCCTGAACCTGAGACCAAAAACAGGCTACCTGAGGGCAATACCAAAATAAATGGTCTATTGATTCTGTATCCTCACAACAAAATCTGCAGAGCTTTGATTAATTTATGCCCCAAATATTCAACATTTTGTAGGTGGCAAGAATTCTATATAATCATTTTAGCTGAAAAGCACAAAGTCTTGAATCTTGCGTTGTTTTATATATCAACTCATACACCCTGTACCATGGAATCGGTACATCAAAAATATCTTTCCCACTCATTTTGCAATCTGTATGGCACAGTTGTCAACATCCTGGTCCTCAAATGAAACTGGTAAACTTTCCTACTTATGCTATTTTTATTCCTCCGCCAGTTTTGATCCTTTATATTGGACAGACAGACCAGTTCCCTACCTCCTCCCGCTGCCACCTGCCTCCTCCATTTTTGGGGTAATGCTGTAATCAATTGGTTGTACTCTTGGATTGAGCAGACCTTCCCGTACAATTCTGATAACTCCATGAAGGACATAACTCTACCATTCCAATTTACTGTATAATTTAAGAACAAAATACCCTTTTCAAACATCTTTCTCATAAATACAGGTATTTTATCAACCAGCACATTTGAGTTCAGCCATAATATTTGTTCTATCTTTTCAGGGGGAGGAAATTGAAATTGTAGCCAGCTCTGCAATGCTGAGAGATACTTTGAAAAATGTATCATTTTCAATTAATAAAAATGAGACATGGCAATCTGCACAAAGGCAAAAAGGACATTTTTAAACAATGGATGAGCTTTTCTTAGTAATCTATTTGAGAACCATTTAGGGTTCAAATAAAACTTTTGAATGAGTGAAGCTTTTAGAGAGAGGTTTAGTGCTTTTATATTTAATAATCTCAACTCACCCAATTCATATTCATTATGTAGATAGGTACGTTTTATTTTGCCCGGCTTAGCGTCCCAGATAAAGCGAAATATTTTTTGCTCATATGATTTGAAAAACGAATCATCAGGAGTAGGCAGCGTCATAAGTAAGTGAGTAAACTGAGATAGGATTAAGGAGTTAATCAGGGCAATTTTTCCATAAATAGACAGGTATTTACCTCTCCATGGTTGCAGGATCTTGTCTATTTTTACAAGTTTTCTATTGAAATTCATTGCGGAGAGCTTATTTATATATTTTGTGATATGAATACCGAATATGTCTACTTCACCATCAGCCCATTTCATAGGTAATCTGCAGGGTAATGTAAAAGTTGTATTTTTTAAAGATCCAATACATAATATTGTACACTTATCATAATTAGGTTTTAGTCCAGAGAGTACAGAAAAGTTATCTAGATCTTCAATGAGACATTGCAGGGATCTAGCTTGCGGACTTAATATTAAACTTGAGTCATCGGCATACATGGACACCTTTGTTTTTAAGCCTTGGATTTCTAATCCTCTAATGTTGTTATTGGATCTGATTTTAACAGCTAGCATTTTGATGACCATAACGAATAGATATGGTGACAGCGGACACCCTTGTTTAGCATTGAGTCTTCTTGGGTATGACGCTACAAGCTTGGCACAACTGTATTTGGGGAGTTCCTCCCATTTTTCTCTGTAGATCCTCTCAAGCTCTGTCAGGTTGGATGGGGAGCGTTGCTGCACAGCTACTTTCAGGTCTCTCCAGAGATGTTCGATCGGGTTCAAGTCCGGGCACTGGCTGTGCCAGTCAAGAACATTCAGAGACTTGTCCCGAAGCCACTCCTGCGTTGTCAAATCAATCAAATCAAATGTTATTTGTCACATGCGCAGAATACAACAGGTGTAGACCTTACAGTGAAATGCTTACTTACAAGCCCTTAACCAACAATGCTTTAAGAAGTTAAGAAAAATAAGTGTTAAGTAAAAAGTCTTGGCTGTGTGCTTAGGGTTGTTGTCCTGTTGGAAGGTGAATCTTCGCCCCAGTCTGAGGTTCTGAGCGCTCAGGAGCAGGCTTGCTCCATTCATCTTTGCCTCGATCCTGACTAGTCTCCCAGTCCTTGCCGCTGAAAAACATCCTCACAGCATTATTGTGCCACCACCATGCTTCACCGTAGGGATTGTGCCAGGTTTCCTCCAGACTTGATGCTTGATATTCAGGCCAAAGACTTCAATCATGGTTTCATCACACCAGAGAATCTTGTTTTTCATGGTCTGAGAGTCTTTAGGTGTCTTTTGGCAAACTCCAAGAGAGCTGTCATGTGCCTTTTACTGAGGAGTGGCTTCTGTCTGGCCACTCTACTATAAAGGCCTGACTGGTGGAGTGCAGAAAAGATGGTTGTCCTTCTGGAAGGTTCTCTTATCTCCACAGAGGAACTCTCGAGCTCTGACAGAGTGACCATGGTCACCTCCCTGACCAAGACCCTTCTCCCCAGATTGCTCAGTTTGGCCGGATGGCCAGGTCAAAGGAAGAGTCTTGGTGGTTCCAAACTTCTTCCATTTAAGAATGATGGAGGCCACTGTGTTCTTGGGGACCTTCAATGCTGCAGAAATGTTTTGGTAGCCTTCCCCAGATCTGTGCCTCAACACAATCCTGTCTCGGAGCTCTACGGACAATTTCTTCCACCTCATGACTTGGTTTTTTCTCCTACATGCAAGTGCAGTCGCAAAAACCATCAAGCACTAAGATGAAACTGGCTCTCATGAGGACCGCAACAGGAAAGGAAGACCTTATATAGACAGGTGTGTGCCTTTCCAAATCCAATCAATTGAATTTACCACAGGTGGACTCCAATCAAGTTGTAGAAACATCTCAAGGATGATCAATGGAAACAGGATGGACCTGAGCTCAATTTCGAGTCTCATAGCAAATTGTCTGAATACTTATGTAAATAAGGTATTTCTGTTTTTTATTTTTAAGAAATGTGCAAAAAAAATGTAAAACCTTTTTTTACTTTGTCATTATGGGGTATTGTGTGTCGATTTGTGCCTGAGGAGGGCATTGACCCTGAATGCTTCTCTGTGTCGCTTTGAATGGGAATCTGTTGGATGACTGGTATGATGTAGTTCTTGAGCGGCTTCACTGCAAGTATATTGTATGTTTTGAATATTCAATAAATAAAAAAATGAATACAATTTTAAAAAAGAAGACTCAGTGCTGTAATCGCTGCCAATGGTGCTTCAACAAAGTACTGAGTAAAGGGTCTGAATACTTATGTAAATGTAATAATTTAGTTTTTTATTTGTAATAAATTAGCATACATTTCTAAAAAACTGTTTTTGCTTTGTTATTATGGGGTATTGTGTGTAGATTGATGAGGTAAAAAAAAACAATTGAATCAAGGCTGTAACGTAACAAAATGTGGAAAAAGTCAAGGGGTCTGAATACTTTCCGAAGGCACTGTATAGCTCATATACATACCAGAGGAGGCTGGTGGGAGGAGCTATAGGAGGATGGGCTCATTGTAAAGGCTGGAATGGAATCAATGGAACAGTATCAAATACAGGTAGAACTCTGTTCCATTAATTCCATTCCAGCCATTACAATGATCCCGTCCTCCTACATCTCCCACCAGTCTCCACTGATACATACACTGTAAAAGTGAAGCAAAACACAGACATCAAGTCAGCTACCTGCTATAGTATGGTATGATGTGACAGATAAGTATGCAAATGTTTGAATTTGACCAACTTTATGGTGAAACAGTTTTTAAATGTTGGATTAGGAAACCATACATTTCAGTTGGCTCTTGTGTGCAATTGACCAATAAAGTGATTTTAATCTTAATCTTAATAAATCATTAAAGTCCCAGTGCAGTCAAAAACATGACATTTCCTGTGTTTTATATATATTTCCACACTATGAGGTTGGAATAATACTATGAAATTGTGAAAATTATGACAATGTCCATTTAGTGTCAGAACTGTTTGAAAAGACTGCATGAAATTTCAGACTGTTTTGGTGGGATTGAGTTTTGGCCTGCCTGGTGACATCACCAAAATTAAATTAGTTAATAGACCAATAAGAAAAAGAGTTCCAAACCTCTCACCCAATAACAGCTAGTTTTCAGTTTTCCCCTCCCTACTCAGACCCCTCCTATACAGTACTAGCTAAATTCTTGCTTGAGAAACTGCTCTTTGCTTAGAAGCTATTCTTGTTTCTTTTTGACAATTTTAATTGACAACAATCACAGTAAGGTACTTAATTGTTACCTCGAAATGATATGATATTGAGAGAAAAACAGCTACACTGGACCTTTAAAAACCCAACCAAGAAAAATTGTCTGCTGTTTGACATACAGACTAAAAACATAAAAATGCTCACTTGAAACTGTTTCAGCACTCACATTTTACAACTATAAAATAAATCAGGGCATAATAATTATCCATTCAATCAGCCAATGTTTAGATAATAGACAGAGGGTTCTACATGAAACCCAAAAGGGTTCCACCTGTGGGGAATGCCAAAGAACCCTTTTGGAGCACATTTTTTCTAAGAGTGTAGATATGCTTTCTCACACAACGGAGGCCAGGAATCAGAGGGGAAATGGACCATAAAATAACTTAAATTACAAATTATGTAGCTTTCTGAGTCAGTGAACCAACGTTAAACATGTCACCTCCACACTGGCTCATGCAAAATACAAATAATTATCCTGGCCTGTGGCCTAAGCAGCATATTATTCCCCAAGAACACCCACTGGTGCAGTTTCAAGGAATGATGTCATATAAGTCTACTAAATCTGAGTCTCATGGAGATAGGCAACTAACAGCTTCCTTGCTCACAAGTCCTTGATCTTGTGTCCTCTAGCCTGGCCAACACACAAGAACACCCTGCTTGACAATGTAGTAACTAGTTGCACCACTGAAAAGGCACTCATCTGGCAGCTCCATTGGCAACCTTTCAAGCAGTAGAGTGAGTTTAAGGCACAAACTTAACTCTGTTACACTCACCCCTCTAAACTCACACCACAGTGACCCCAGCCATTGAGGTGAGCGCAACTGTGGTCATGGCACCACTGTAACAAACACCACTGTGTTACTTAGCAGTATAGCTTCCTCACTCACAAGTCCTTACTGGTACTTGATCTCGTGTCCTCTACATTGCCAACACATGTGACCGTTTTGTTATAATACGTTTGCCACATTAAATCACGTCTACAGTGATTCATTTTAATCTCAATACACAACATTCTTCACATTCTTTTCTCCATTCGAGGAGATGGCTTGTGTATGGCTATACTGTAGTTGTTGTTGCATAAGTTATATCACTTCATTCTTATCCCGTTATAAGATGCCATTTCTTTATGTTCTATGGCAAGCACATGGGACCTTCTTGAACCCTGGACATTCCAGCGTCAGAGTGGGCAGTCTTAACACAAAACCATGCTACACGTCCAGTGGGAACACCGTGGGAAAGTCAAATGCCGGCAGTCTGTGTGGAACTTACAGTTCCGTAAAATTAGGTCACTCAATTCCTGAGTGTCTAATAGGAATGGTGCACAACCACAATCACTATGTGTCAACCACAAAATCTATGGCCAAGGTAGGCCTACATTTTCCACAGAACCAAACAAATGAACAGTGGCAACAACGTTGTTGTTATTATGCATACCTCTCAATCATATATAGCTATTTTTTTACATGACATCCATTAAAATATAAACAAAAAACGACTGCAAAGTTAAGCCTATGTTAAAACAGTATGGCCCTATTAATTGAACAGGCCAAATGCTGCATTTCAATCTGGGCTGAACATATTGAGAACCTATAGATGATACAACATAATAATTAGTTCATAAGTGACTTTAATCCTGCCATATTCCAACTCATGATGACATCACCCTCCAGAATTTATAGGGCTGCTTTTCTATTCCCAGACCTAAAAACATGTTTATTGGAGATTCTCCATCGACAATGCTTTTGAGTTTATGAATAGGCTAAGTCTGGGTCTAGAAAAAAGATGAATCCCATCTTCCCCAAAGTAATTGCGGCAGACTTCCAGAGAATAGTTCTAAAATCCATGCTATCCCATTTATTGCAGAGAAGAATATGCTTATTGGACATTGGCATCAAGTGGCTTAACTGGACACTTGAAAAGTGTAGAGTAGACAACACAGAGCAGGTATTGAGGAGAGTATATTGGTGCCTGTTTTTCTTTTTATCAATAATGATTGGAGAGTTTAACACTTACTGCGTTTTGTGAAGACAGAGGCCCTACAGCCGAGGGTGGATTGGAATATTGGATTCTCTTTCTGAGTTTTCCCTCCCTCCACCCACCTCAGATCTGTTTAATCTATTGGAATTTTTACAGTCCTCTCTGGCAGAGCCAGTGTTTAAAGCTCTGTCACACAATACATATATAAGCAGTAATAGTGTTCTATCCTGCCTCAGGGGCCTTTACAACAGCCAGTTTGTGGGTGAAGAGCCATGACGGCCAAATACCACAATGTTCTTTAATTATACACCCCCACATCATATGTGAACTCCGAAGACTGTTTCTTGAGATCATATTTCTGCACAGATATACACTATATACACGACCATTCAAAAGTTTGGGGTCACTTAGAAATGTCCTTGTTTTTGAAAGAAAAGCACATTTTTGTCCATTAAAATAACATTGAATTGATCAGAAATACAGTGAAGAATTTGTTAATGTTGTAAATGACTATCGTAGCTGGAAACGGCTGATTTTTAATGGAATATGTACATAGGCGTACAGAGGCCCATTATCAGCAACCATCACTCCTGTGTTCCAATGGCACGTTGTGTTAAATAATCCAAGTTTATAACTTTAAAAGGCTAATTGATCATTATAAAACCATTTTGCAATTATGTTAGCACAGCTGAAAACTGTTGTTCTGATTAAAGAAGCAATAAAACTGGTCTTTTTTTTATTTAACTAGGCAAGTCAGTTAAGAACAAATTCTTATTTTCAATGACGGCCTAGGAACAGTGGGTTAACTGCCTTGTTCAGGGGCAGAACAACAGATTTGTACCTTGTCAGCTCAGGGATTTGAACTTGCAACCTTTCGGTTACTAGCCCAATGCTCTTACCACCAGGCTACCCTTCCACCCAGTCTTCATTAGACTAGTTGAGTATCTGGAGCATCAGCATTTGTGGGTTCGATTACAGGCTCAAAATGGCCAGAAACAAAGACCTTTCTTCTGAAACTTGTCAATCTATTCTTGTTCTGAGAAATGAAGGCTATTCCATGGGAGAAATTGCCAAGACACTGAAGAGCTCGTACAACGCTGTGTACTACTTCCTTCACAGAACAGCGCAAACTGGCTCTAACCAGAATAGAAAGAGGAGTGGGAGGCCACAGTGCAAAACTGAGCAAGAGGACAAGTACATTAGAGTGTCCAGTTTGAGAAACAGACGCCTCACAAGTCCTCAACTGGCAGCTTCATTAAATAGTACCCGCAAAACACCAGTCTCAATGTCAACAGTGAAGAGGCGACTCCGGGATGCTGGCCTTCTAGGCAGAGTTCCTCTGTCCAGTGTTTGTGTTCTTTTGCCGACCTTAATCTTTTATTTTTATTGGCCAGTCTGAGATATTGCTTTTTCTTTGCAACTCTGCGTAGAAGGCCAGCATCCCGGAGTAGCCTCTTCACTGTTTACGTTGAGACTGGTGTTTTGCGGGTACTATTTAATGAAGCTGCCAGTTGAGGACTTGTGAGGGGTCTGTTTCTCAAACTGGACACTCTAATGTACTTGTCCTCTTGCTCAGTTGTGCACTGTGGCCTCCCACTCCTCTTTCTATTCTGGTTAGAGCCAGTTTGCGCTGTTCTGTGAAGGGAACAGTACACACTCAGCGTTGTACGAGATCTTCAGTTTCTTGGCAATTTCTCACATGGAATAGCTTTAATTTCTCAGAACAAGAATAGACTGACGAGTTTCAGAAGGAAGTTCTTTGTTTCTGGCCATTTTGAGCCTGTAATCGAACCCACAAATGCTGATGCTCCAGATACTCAACTAGTCCAAAGAAGGCCAATTTTATTGCTTCTTTAATCAGAACAACAGTTTTCAGCTGTGCTAACATATTTGCAAAAGGGTTTTCTAATGATCAATGAGCCTTTTAAAATGTTTAACTTGGATTAGCTAACACAACGTGCCATTGGAACACAGGAGTGATGGATGCTGATAATGGGCCTCTGTACGCTTATGTAGATATTCCATTAGAAATCTGCCGTTTCCAGCTACAATAGTGATTTACAACATTAACAATGGCTACACTATATTTCTAATCAATTTGATGTTATTTTAATGGACAAGGAATGTGCTTTTCTTTCAAAAACAAGGACATTTCTAAGTGACCCCAAACTTTTGAACGGTAGTGTATTTATATATATACCCTTTAATGCGGTAAAAATCGGCAGTGATAAATCAACTATTGATTTAAGCGACAAACTGATAGAACACCATTCGAACCAAATGCCATTCAAAAACATCACACTTCATATCTTTGTAATTGTTGTATGTTGGATGTTAAGGGGAAAAAACTAATTTGCATCAGTTAGTTTAAAAGGCACCTCTTTTGGCAGGTACACTGTATCGTGGCCTGCTCCCGTACTCTGAATTCTCAGCTTCAAATATCCGTTGATGTGGTTAACGGGTGAGAATGATCATTGGTCAGCTGAGGAAACAGTGACCTTTATCACCACTACCTCATGGGAGTTATCTATCAATTTCACTTGCCACACAAAACCGATTCAAATCATTAGCATACCGCCAAATGCTAATGCAGGTATTCATACTTACAGTATACAGGACATTGAATTTTCCCTTGAACTGTATACACATTGAATCACTTTCAATCAGTGTATGCAGCACTTACATCATGACATTATTCCTATACTGAAACACTTCAGGGTCATTTCTAGTACCCATATCATGGGGCCACACTTTAAAGACAAAACCAAGTGGATGTGTCCAAAACTTCACAACCCAATCCTGCTCATCTGTACTGTTACAGTAACTGGAGTGATGTTACACAATTTTAATTTCATCATCATGAACCATGAACTTACCTCCCATAAGTGCCTTGTGTTCCGCACCACTCCTGACTGCAACTTATCCAGGAGGAGGGGGACTCCCGCAAAGGGGCCGATCCAGGTGCCCTGTGGGATACGCTGGGCGGCACAGATGCCGTAGCCAAGGCCGGGCACAGTGCTGGTGCAGAGGCACACCTCACGGGGCAGGTCCCGCAGCCAGTCAGGGACATCTGGGGGCGGCACGGCCGGCGCTGCACTGCTTGTCCCCACCAAGCGCCGCAGCGAGTGCAGGGGCCCGTGCATGGGGCACTCTCCGTTACGGTTATCTGCACACATGTCACACCCTGCAGGGCACAGCAGGTAGAGGGGGTTTACCAGCAACTCATCTCACATGGTACACATGGGTTACTATCACATGTACTAACACTTTGACCAGGGAAAAAATACATGTGTAATAAGTATAACTTATTTGCATTTTGATATATATATAATATATATATATATATATATATATAGGTAGAACAGTCATTGGTCAGGAGGAAGGGAGGAAGTACACACATTTTTAAGCAATCATTCAACATAAGAATTTTGTGGCATGTTTTGAAAACATTTTCATGCAAATCTTCTGCTTTGTTTGAAAATTATAATTTGATTATATTGCTCATTTAAGAGGCCACAATAATGTTTAAGCATAACCAAACATAATTATGTTCAATATATGCCTAATTGGGTTTACAGAAGGATTGAAAAACATTGCACCAACTGTCACTAAATGAATAAAAAAGCTATATCTAAATCAACTTAAGAATAGTGTGCGACTATGTTGTGGCCTTGCTCCTTGCTGTCATAGCGGCATGAGTCATGATACTGGGGGGATTCATTTTGGAACTGAAAGAGGTGTGCAACTCAAGTCAAGACCATACATATCCCACCGATGTTGTCATGTTGTTGATACGTTAATTTTAGCGATAAATTGGGGCTGTTTTACAAACATGAATGGAGTCAACTGGAATCGTAGGCTACTCCCAGATTGTTCCCCATGCAATGCGTAATGAATTTCATTTAAATAATAAAGTTTAAAAAATGCAGGCTACTTGCCTATATGTTACAGTCGTTCAAATACCTGAACACCACCAGCAACATGCTTCATTGGTCATGCAGTAAAAAAGTTTAATTTCAACATTGCCGAAATATTTGGAGAAATGGCCTAAGGACAAACCAACACCTTTTTGACTGATTAATATAATCGTCTTCAAGTGTCAAGTACCCCCAAAAGTCCTATGTTAGGGCTTCTGAGCTAGAAAAACAGTTTAGCCTATTAACAGGTTACACATAGCCTAAACTCAAGTAGGGCCTACACATTAAAACCTATCTGGCTGTCGGTGTAATTACACAAATTATGAAGTAAATAGAATTGTATGTTTCCTTGTGTAATACACACTTCAGCTATTTTATAAATGACCGACATTGCATTGGTTTGAAATATGGGGGAGAGAATACCGAATGTAGATAAAGCAGTCTCGCTGTCCCCGGGAGACTTCCATATACCATGTTCGGATGATGAATAGCGGCCGATGGAAAAGATCGATCTCTGATCCACACTCAGTCCACTCTCTTCTACAAAACTATACAGCAATTAATTGTGGCTTGTCCCCCCATCCCTCATCTCCTTGTGGCACATATCGATGGAGATTACTGCTGATGGGCCGTTTTATCACCTTAAATAAACACCACCATTTCAAACTTCGCTTTAATATAGAGAGGGTTGTCCTCGACGTCTATTTCCAGCCGATAATGTAAAAGCAAAAATTCTTCAAGCAAAAAATAAAATAAAAGACTGATGAAGAACGCAGACTGAATTTCTGATGTCAAAATCAATTGAATAATAAATATAAATAATGTGATGTTGTTTATTTGAACAAAATGAAAAGAGAAAATGATTGTTTTATTGGGCACTAATAAGAAAACAAATTGATAAAAGCTTACATTGATAAAAAAATGTTTGCCTAAAGGCCTAATATCAGCCTATCAATGACGAGCTCAGTGTTATTTCTTATTTATCATATTTATCAGAATATGATTATTTGTGTAATCCCTTTAACTATAGCTATTACATTTGTCGCCCTTGCAAGTTATGCTGCAGTTGAACACATGAAAAATACTATATTTGTTCATCAGTGGTATAGTCTATACATAAATTGGTGTGAATATAGAAGATCAGAGTTAGTGAACCACGCATACGCCAAATTGACCCATACTACCCATACACGCGCGGGGCACCTGCTGATGATCAGTGCTGAGAAGCATGACTTTAATGGGGCAAAACAGAAGTTTGGTGTGCTCGATGACCCTTGATTAAAAGGCAATAGAAAGCCTCGTCTAGGCCTAGCTTAGTTTATATTAGCCCATAAAGTCTGATTATGAGTAATGGGGAGGAGCGAGATTAAAATTATTGAAGTGTATTTGTTCAATTGTGAGCATAAAGTCAAATCACATTTTCTAATAGGCCTAAAATGCGGTAACCTTTTAACAGCTGTATAGCCTCGTTAAATAATGCCCCCTTTAAATAAAGGGAAAACAATATTTCCACTGGAATAGTATGCGTGTGGTATTCATACATACGATTGTTGTGGTCACCGGTGTGATTGTTCAATGGGATAATCTCCATTCTCTGCTGTCCGTAGAGGTAGTAGTCTAACTCATCGGAGGTCAGTTTAAATCTGGACCCTTTGTCATTCTTAAAGCTGGAGGATATACAAAGTTCTTTCGCTTGGAGGTTGGTGTTGTCTGACGAGACAATGTCAGAAGAGAGAGTTTGTCCAAAAAGTGCAATTTGTGGCACAGATAGTTGAGATAAACCTGCCAATGATGAAACGGATGGAGTCGATAAAGATGTGGAGGAAGGTGTTAAAGCCGACGATGATGATGTGGAGGAGATCAGGTTCGGCCGCTGACGGAGACTTTCCACCGGAACAGCTACCCTGTCCGGCGGCTGCAGCTGCGTAATGCCTCCATTCTTCAACTGGCTTTGAGGGAAGAGCTGCTGCCAGTGTTGCATGTACGTCGGGTCCACTTTCAAGAAAGCAGATCCGCTAGGGTCACCGGGTTTTAACATCTCAAACAGGAGCTAGAAGAGACAGTAAGCAGTAGGCCTAACTTAGTCTACTTGGAAGAGACAAGTTGAGCATTCAAATGATGTTGCTTTGAAATAAGTGAGTTATTACACAATACAACATATGTAAAATAAACAAAGTATCTAACAATCGCACATTACGCACAGTTTACACATTGCATGAACATGTGTAATCAATTTTGAAAGTAAAATAAATGAACACAGCGAGTTGACCTGACCAAAAGCAATTTACCAGTACAAACACTCAAATGTAAATGGAAGTCAACCTCATTAGCTTTTCAGGTCTGTGAACCTCCCATCACATAGGCTACTCATCCTTGCGCTATGGCAATGGTAGACAGTCTGCTACTTTTCAGAGTTTACGAGCAATGTTCATTTCAACGAAATGGCAAGTGGGAGCATCGACCTAACAAGACTTACTCTGTTGCGTGAAAAAGGGGATTGGTCCTCGAAGGTGATTCCAATAGTATTTCCCAGACTCCTACACCATAATAGTATGACTTCGGATACGCGGCGTATGTTTCAAGCTCTAAGTCTGAAGTACAATATTATCTCCTCCCGCTCTTGCCCCCTCTCCTCTGAGCACTCGCAGGATCAGAGCAACTGCACGTGGGTTTTACGACAGCATAAAACACAGGGGACGAAAAAGTTCACACTGGCCCGAAATTGTATTGCCGCATCTCTTTGCCAAAACTATTCTTTGGATTTTAGGCTTGAAAGAGTTGAAAGTGGGACCGTTTTTAGTTAAATTAGAAATTCAAATCGATAACGCCCATGACCAACAGTATTAGCATATATATCCTATTAGGGTGCGTATTTAACTTATGATCTGAGGCATGCAGTCATGCAACTTTGATTTATTTTCAACCACATGAATAAGGAACAAACATATTATGCGAATGATGAATACGAACGTTTGTTAATCATGTTTTGAAAGTTTTAATTTCATTGGGGTTCAAGGTGTGCAAGGGCTACTTAGGCATATGTATTCATATACACCTTTCCCTTTTTCATGACATTTGCCGATTGATTCAATAAATAGGTGCACCTCAAGATAATGTAGACTGCCTCATGGTATTGTTCCTTTAACTTGTTATCCAGCCCGTGTTTCCCACCGTTTCACATAAGCTTGAGAAAGTTATTACTGTTTGCACAGTGTCTGTATAGCCTATCTAAATGTAGGGCATTTTACACAATTCCTTCCAGAGGGGTGGTAAAATGTTTTGACTGGCGTGATTTTGACAAGGCCATTTGTCATCTGGAGACCTCTGTAGATTGATAACGAAGAAAAACACCAACATAATCGTCTGAAAATGAACTCTTGTCTACAAAAGCGCAATTTCACTGTAAAAGAATGTGAAAAATAACACAGCCCTCCAAACGGACTGATTGAGGGATTTCTTGAGGGACGAATAGCCTAGCTCATGTAGGCTATACACACAAAAACTGATTCGAACCTCAGCCCCTTATTTTTGCACACCAGTAGGCCTATTTACCTCAACTCCAATCATCAAACTCAACTTTACAACATGGGAATAAGTCAGTTATTTATGCATCAATCAGGTTTGGAGCTAATAAGCCCTCCCAAACTCACCGAAGCACTCAAACCTATCAATACATTTAACAGCCATTCAAAATATTATTAATGGGTTGTTGCATGATTAAAGGGATATTATTAATATTATTCATAAAAATAATCATAATTACTATAATAATTAGAAATAATAATAATGAACTCATGTTATACGCCTATTCAATGGTTATTATGTAGGCCTGTTGTTGTTGTTTGCTATAAGCATGACCAAATCATTGATATTGTCCTATGCTCGGATTTTTAATTAAGCTACAACGTCGTTTCTAGAGCAAAGCGTAGCCTACACAAGGAGAGCATTGGTGTTTTCATTCATTGATTAATGCTTCCTAAAGTAAAGCACATTGGAGTAGGGGCCCGGATCAATAAATTAACTGCCAAAATTAATCATGTTCTATGACAAAAGCTAATTATTTAGACATAGGCCTATAGAAAATATTATTTATATATTTATGTAACCTTGATTTGAAAGCAGGCCTACTTAAATTGTTGTGCTCTCATTTGCATAGTGTATTCTGTTTGACATTCAATTAAAACGTTTACATTTCTTGTTAATTAATTCGCCTGATGAATGCAAGACAAATGGACGGCTGTCTTTGACAGAAGTCCGATAAAGAATTCAACAACCTCTCCCCATGCCCCAAGTGTCTCCTGATCTTGGCTCTAAGGTCACGGGTTGCTGAGTATATAATTAATTAATATGGACGTATATTCAGATGGGAGTTAGTCTCTTTATTTCAACTTATTCTGCACCCAAGCAGGCCTATAAGTGTTTTGAGAAATGTGTAACTGCTTAATATTTAGGACGACTAAATTATATAGCCAACATATAGTGATGAAAATTATGCTATTTGGAATTATTGGACATTAATGCTCAAGGCAGTATAAGAAAAATACCGCCAGGTGAAAAAACGACTTTCACTCAAAAAAACAAAAAAAACATTGTCAATTAAACGTGCAAATAGTGAGATACTTGTCTGTGACTTTTCAAGCAAGGAGATAACCTAAATTGGCATGTACTGTGTCATCATCTCGTTTCT
This sequence comes from Salmo trutta, assembly GCF_901001165.1. NCBI lineage: Eukaryota > Metazoa > Chordata > Actinopteri > Salmoniformes > Salmonidae > Salmo > Salmo trutta. Next base: position 42,734,925 of record NC_042985.1, on the reverse strand, counting down.
GATTGGAGACATGCAATGTTATAATTGCCCTCTGTTACAATTGCCCACAGCCACCCCATATTTATAGTATTTCTTACAAACTGTATACTAATTTGTGCTAATTTGTTTCAATTAACAAGCTCTGCAGTCATGACACAATACACGATTTGAGTGCTTGCTCTTATTGGTGGTGTTGCCTAGGCTATAATTTTCCCTAGGCATTACTTTCAACATGGGAAATGTAGGAGGAAGTATTTTCTTCCTTCATGCTTTTGGATTTCCACGTTTTGATATAGGTAGGCTATTTTGATTAGGCCTATTGAATCCATCTCAGATGGAACTGGAGATTAGTTCAAATAAGTTTGGTCATATTTGTCTTCATGGGCATAAAAACATAAACACATGTATTCTGTCAATATCAAATAGCCTAAATAGCCTACCCATGTCCTGAATTCTGTAGCCTATTCACTGTCTCTTCACAGACATGAATCGCAACTCTCCATTTGTTTGTATACAGGAAAATAAACAATAGCCAAAGGCAAGGAGAGTATAAGTATAGTCTCAATTCAAGGGCTGCAGATATTGGATGTGTAACCTCAAACCGCAGAACAATTGTGATCTCCCAAAAGTTTCAAGAAGGAGCAATAGTTGCCTGGTCCAGACTAGGGTTGAATGGCACGGACCAGGTTACCGAGATTTACCGGAATTTACCGCCCAAAACCACTCCCTTTTTCTGGGATAAATAACTGCGAGAAACCGGTAAATTATAACAAATTATTTATATGACCTGTTAAATGATATGCTATGTCTAAATCTAGCTTCTCTACGGCCTCTGCATGAGAAATCATCAATGTTCAGGGTGGGGACAGACAGCCCATCTCAGAATGGAGCGTGGTTCACAATGCATGTAGATCTAGCATCTCATCATGGTAACTTTTGGTCTTGCGGCAGGTAGCATGCATTTGCTGCAGCATAGTCTATGCTACGGTAATACAATATAATTTACCCATCTCCATCTGGCTTCCAGGGGTTACCTTATTTTTTTTATTGTAAAGATTTCTTTAATGTTTTATTGCAGCTGCAGTGTTTTAAAACAGCCTATCACTCCAATATCCTTGCTTTAAATCAGTACACGCATGAGCACTCTCTCACAGTCTTTCTCTATTTCCATCAACTCAAAAAATATATATTGAACAAAAATATAAACACAACATGTAAAGTGTTGGTACCATGTTTCATGAGCTGAAACAAAAAATCCCAGAAATGTTACAAACAAACAAAAAGCTTATTTCCCTCAAATGGTAAACCCAAATTTGTTTACATCCCTGTTAGTGAGGATATCTTGTTTCCCCAAATAATCCAGCCACCTGACAGGTGTGGCATAAGAAGATAATTCAACAGCATGATCAGTCCACAGGTGCACCTTGTGCTGGGGACAATAAAATGCCACTCTGAAATGTGCAGTTTTGTCACACAACACAATGCCACAGACGTCTCAAGTTTTGAGGGAGCGTGCAATTGACATGCTGACTGCAGGAATGTCCCCCAGAGCTGTTGCCAGAGAACTAAATGTTAATAACTCTACCATAAGCCCACTCCAACATTGTTTCAGAGAATTTGGCAGTACATGTAACTGGCCTTACAACCGCAGACCACATGTAACCACGCTATGCCTGGACCTCCACATCCAGCTTCTTCATCTGCGGGATCGTCTGAGACCAGTCACCGGGACAGCTGATGAAACAGAGGAGTATTTAGGTCTGTAATAAAGCCTTTTTATGGGGAAAAACCTATTTTGATAAGCTGGGCCTGGCTCCCCAGTGGGTGGGCCTATGCCCTCCCAGGCCTACCCATGCGCCCCTGCCCAGCCATGTGAAACCCATAGATTATGGCCTAATGAATTTATTTGATTTACTGATTTCCTTATATGAACTGCAACGCAGTAAAACAATTACAATTATTGCATGTTGCTTTGATATTTTTGTTCAGTATAGATAATCCGGTTCTAGATTGATATAGCCCTAGATGTCATAGTCTACCTCTTTCAGGTAATACATTAAATGCAGTATTAGCTTTATATTTAGCTAATTCATGATGGGTTTGTTATGCATAGTAAGCTTCTAACTTGTAGCCTCTGTCTCTTGAACAATACGCAACACCAGTGCTCCTCTGGCCTATCTCCTTAAAAAATGCTCCTTCGCTCTTGGAGTCCCATGCAGGAAAAGATAGAGTAGAATAGCTTCCGGATATTATTTTTATACCATATCTTATACCAATAGCCTATGTGAAGATGGACACAAGCTCTAGCTTGCTAATGTTAAATAATGCAGCCAATAGAACTTACAGGTAGTTTGAAAGAAGAGCAAACGTGCGATGCCGGTAGGCTATTGCAGTTAGGCCTATTTCATCAGACACATAACCATTCAATCTTCATAAAAGAGATGGTAAAGCCTTCTGCATCTATTTCCAGTCCAATATTATTCAAGAATGTCATTAAAATGATGAAGATAAGAACAACAAAACGTATTTAATTTAACTGTTGAAAGCAAGGAACGAATGAAGCAACAATAGAAAGAGAAAGAGGAGGTAGGCTAATAACATTAGGGGAAATATTATGAAAGATATATGCATCAGCCTACTAATTATACAAATAGGCCTGATTATATTTTAAAATGTGTGTGAAATGTGAAATTTGGTAGCATTGCCTTTAAATTGGTTAACTTGGGTCAAACGTTTCGGGTAGCCTTCCACAAGCTTCCCACAATAAGTTGGGTGAATTTTGGCCCATTCCTCCTGACAGAGCTGGTGTAACTGAGTCAGGTTTGTTGGCCTCCTTGCTCGCACACACTTTTTCAGTTCGGACCACACATTTTCTATAGGATTGAGGTCAAGGCTTTGTGATGGCCACTCCAATACCTTGACTTTGTTGTCCTTAAGCCATTTTGCCACAACTTTGGAAGCATGCTTGGGGTCATTGTCCATTTGGAAGACCCATTTGCGACCAAGCTTTAACTTCCTGACTGATGTCTTGAGATGTTGCTTAAATATATTCACATAATTTTCCTCCCTCATGATACCATCTATTTTGTGAAGTGCACCAGTCCCTCCTGCAGCAAAGCACCCCAACAACATGATGTTGCCACCCCTGTGCTTCACGGTTGGGATGGTGTTCTTCGGCTTGCAAGCCTCACCCTTTTTCCTCCAAACATAATGATGGTCATTATGGCCAAACAGTTCTATTTTTGTTTCATTAGACCAGAGGACATTTCTCTAAAAAGTACGATCTTTGTCCCCATGTGCAGTTGCAAACTGTAGTCTGGCTTTTTTATGGCGGTTTTGGAGCAGTTCTTCTTCCTTCCTGAGTAGCCTTTCAGGTTATGTCGATATAGGACTGGCCACCCCTCATAGCCTGGTTCCACTCTAGGTTTCTTCCTATGTTTTGGCCTTTCTAGGGAGTTTTTCCTAGCCACCGTGCTTCTACACCTGCATTGCTTGCTGTTTGGGGTTTTAGGCTGGGTTTCTGTACAGCACTTTGAGATATCAGCTGATGTAAGAAGGGCTATATAAATACATTTGATTGATATATGACTCGTTTTACTGTGGATATAGATACTTTTGTACCTGTTTCCTCCAGCATCTTCACAAGGTCCTTTGCTGTTATTCTGGGATTGATTTGCACTTTTCGCACCAAAGTACGTTCATCTCTAGGAGACAGTACACGTCTCCTTTCTGAGCGGTATGACGGCTACGTGGTCCCATGGTGTTTATACTTGTGTACTATTGTTTGTTCAGATGAACGTGGTACTTTCAGCCGTTTGGAAATTGCTCCCAAGGATGAACCAGACTTGTGGAGGTCTACCATTTATTTTCTGAGGTCTTGGCTGATTTATTTAGATTTTCCCATGATGTCAAGCAAAGAGGCACTGAGTTTTAAGGTAGGCCTTGAAATACATCCACAGGTACACCTCCAATTGACTCAAATTATGTCAATTAGCCTATCAGAAACTTCTAAAGCCATGACATCATTATCTGGAATTTTCCAAACTGTTTAAAAGTTAACTTAGTATATGTAAACTTCTGACCCACTGGAATAGTGATACAGTGAAGTGAAATAATCTGTCTGTAAACAATTGTTGGAAAAATTACTCGTGTCATGCACAAAGTAGATGTCCTAACCGACTTGCCAAAACTATAGTTTGTAAACAAGACATTTGTGTAGTGAGAAACGAGTTTTAATGACTCCAACCTAAGTGTATGTAAACTTCCGACTTCAAGTGTAGCTAGCTACATCTATTGGCTTTTATGTTTTCCTGTCGTGGGTCATGTGCAGTAGCCTGTATCATATATGTATTAGATAACAGCACAATCATTTGGTCTTGTTTGGGCTTGGGCTCATTAAATGTCTTTAATGTAGAGCTCATATAATGTATTTAATGTATGGCTCATCAGGCTTAGGAAGAATCAGGCTTGAATTTTTGATCAAAGCTCTAATCAAATCCAGACATAGGCCCATTCATATGCTCTATAATGCTTTTGAAGGACACCTGGTTTTGGCGGGAAATACCGGGTTCCCCAGAGAAAGTGATTTATTCTCCTGGGGGTCAGAATTGTCAGAAGAGTGGATGTAATCGGACATTATCTTCAATCAAAAATGTAGGGAGAAAAAAATTCCAGTAGCTAGCTGCATGAGTGAGAATGTGGACTTCGCCAGCAGACTACTAACGCTAATGGACGTGAGTGAAACAAAAATACTTTGATATGAGCTTGGGATGAGCAGCAATGCAGTCATTTACATCACCGAAAATTGGCGGAAATTGGAACAAGACTGAACCTGTATTACATAGCCAGTGGGCTAAACGACAAGCCGGTGGAAAATAGCAGTTTTTCTACACTGCATCGGCGAGGATGCAATGGAGATCCACAACAGGATGGAGATTCCATATGCTGATCCACAGGACAAGAAAATGGCAGAGGTGAGCAAGCGTTTGAAAAATATTGTGCACCACGGAGGAATACTGTTGGAGAGATCAGTTTTAGGAACACAAGTTCAATGAAAGGCTGGTATTGACAAGTTTATAACCGAACTGAGGCTGAGAGCACGCAACTGTGAGTTCAGAGACACTGAGGATCTAATGCTAAAGGAGAAAATTGTGTTTAGCATCACAGACAGTGTTAGCAGAAAAATGTACCAAGTAATTGAAATTAAAAGAGACTGAGACTGTACTCATATCCCATGGAGGCACCTGCATAAAACCAAGGGGCATAATGACATTGTAAGTGCACACTCTGCACAAACAAGCTAAAGTTCTATGTTACAGATGCATCTGACTACTAGGCAGTGAGGTCTGTGTGCAGCTTGACCTCATCAGAAAGTTGAAACAGTTGCACACCACGGTCCGCAAGTGCTACGCATCTGTGTTCAAAGGACTATGTGAGTTTCCAGGCCAGCACCACATCTACATTGATTCAAAAGTCTCTCCTGTTGTTCATGGATGTAGGAAAATCCCATATGCTGTGCTTGACAGGCTGAAAGAGACATTGGACAAACAAGAGCAGAAGGGTGTGGTCAGCAAAGTAACAAAACCAAAAGCGTGGGTGAGCAGTCTTGTCATAACTGAAAAGAAAAATGTCTCTCTTAGGGTATGCTTGGACCCTAAGGACGTGAACAAGTCCATACAGCATCAACACTTCTCCATACCCACGCCAGAGGATGTGCAATGCAAACCAACAAGCAATAAGGTCTTCACTATTCTAGATGAGAAGGATGGGTATTGGCAAATCAAGCTGGATGTGGAATCAGCCGCTCTCTGCACATTCAGTAACCCATAAGGGAGGTAACAGTTTAATCGCTTATCCTATGGCAAAAAAAGTGCCAGTGAGGTATTTCAGCAGATTAACTCAGATCGTTTTTTAAAGAAGAGCATGACCGCATTCTACAACAGGCAATGGACAGAGCCATCCGTCTGAATGTGAAGTTCAATGATGACAAGATACAGTACATGGTGAGTGAAGTGAAATACATGGGGCACATCACCAGCACAGATGGGGTTTAAGCAAGGTGACAGCAATCACAAAGATGCCCCCACTAGAAGACAGAAAATATCTACCGAGGCTACTGGGCATGACACATTTCCTAACCCAGTATATCCCAGATGAAGCCACTCAGAATCTTCTTCAGGAAGGACATGGCATGGTAGTAGCACCCAGAACAAGAAGCAGCACTGGAGATTGAAAAAAGCCATCTTGTCACGTTCTGACCTGTAAAGGCGTTATTTGTTAGTGTTTAGTTTGGTCAGGACGTGGCAGGGGGTATTTGTTTTATGTGGTTCAGGGTGGTTGTGTGTATGTGTCCATGTAGAGAGGGGTATTTGATTTATTAGTCCAGGGTTTTGGTGATTGTTCTATGTTAATTTATTTCTATGTTCTGTCTAGTCATTTGTATTTCTATGTTTAGTTAATTGGTGTTGGGGCCCTCAGTTGGAGGCAGCTGTCTATCGTTGCCTCTGATTGAAGGTCCTATAATTAGGGGTGTGTTTGTATTGTGGCTTGTGGGTAGTTGTATTCTGTTTTGTGCTTGTCACCTGACAGAACTGTTAGTGTTGTTTCTGTTAATTGTATACGTGTTTATTTTGTTTCTCCTTCTTATATATTAAAAAGAGAAGATGAGTATACACTTCCCTGTTGCGTCTTGGTCCTCCACACACGACACTCGTTACACATCTCTACTGCATGTGCCACTGCTGAAATTCTTCAATCCACAGGAAGAGATTGAAATCAAGTGCATTGACAAACTGAAAACTCCAAGAACACGACAAACTGAAAACTATAAATAGCTCTCTTCAAGTCGTTTCATTAAAACAAATCCCTAGGCCTAATAAGCAGGTAGGCCTATGAACAAGAGCCTAAATAACGAATGTGTAATAAATAGCCTAGAGATAATGACCATGGCTGAAGCCCACTATAGCCTTCCATTTTATAATCCGTAAAATTATGGTTTTGTAATGCTCGAAATTACACAGAATGCACTGTCGGATTGTAGAGCGCTCGCTCCTGCGCATCTATCTTTCCGCCATTTCTCACTGAGCTGAAGCATGTTGGTCTACATTCTAGGGCTGTTTATACCCTACAGAGTTGGACCCTACGGAGAGTAGCGTAGTGTCGCAATGTCGTTTTTCTTCACAAAAGGGGCGGCTACCTGTAGTGTCTTCTGACATTCGATGTACTCCTGTGCAACATTAGTTTATAACGCGCCATATCATTCCTTGCGTAGCAGTGTTGTGTAGGCAATTAAGCTTGCTTGGTTCCTTGATCTGATCTATACCCACCGGGCAAGGGAATTTCTTATCTGATTATTTCACATGGCTACATGGGAAGCTAATCAACTTCAAAATCACCTCAACTTCAAGACTGCTGCCTTGGTTTAGCTTGGCATTCAATAAGAAGCCTATAAAAAATGTCTGCAAATGACTAAAATGTAAATGTAACATTTTCCATTGATAACCAAATATAATCTCTGTGACTGTTCAAACAATAAACCAAACAACATTGTAGCCTTATTAAAATGCCCCCAAAATGTATTTTGTTTAGAAGTAATAGCTACCTGATTGACTACCTAAAAACAGCCCCATGCCATGTGCTTTTTCTCTGTGAGCAAAAATGATGCCATTCTATTTTGAGCTGATATGGGAGTGAATACATTCAAGCAGCATATTATACTGGGATAATGTTGTAGGTTACACAGGCAAGTAAAGAATATTTGCCGGGCCATATGATTAAATTAGAAATCGGATTATTTCACACGTGGGAAGCTAAAAGGCCAGCTTGCTTGCTGTTTTTAGCCAGATAGCTAGCAAACTGCTATCGGCATAGCCTACAGCCAACTGGCAGGCAACCGGCAGGCACACAAGATAATTTATAATAAACCTAAACTTCCATTACATGTAGCCATTATTCAAATATGCAGTTGGTTTTCATTTAAATAAGCTAACAGTGGTGATGATGTTTTAAAATGTGATTCTTCTTTGCTTTTACCACAAATGGGAAGACAACAACAAGAAAATCTCTGCTATCGCCACCTTGTGTATGTTGCTATTCGGAGGATTAGGAACACATGGACCTGCGAGGGTATCATGTTACAAAAGGTGCACGTTGCTCAAAAAAATCGGACTCTACCCAAGAGCACGCATGCACGTAGATCTAAGCACACAAACACAGGCTTGCCTCAAGGGGAAATTTGATGGAAGTCTTCATGAACGAACAGCTACTGTGTTGAATACATACTGGTACGAGAGTCAACGAGTCTACATGTTCATTTATATTATTTTTTAAAAAGTAACCTTTATTTAACCTGTCTGGGCTAGAGGGCAGTATTTTCACAGCCGGATAAAAAACGTACCCGATTTAAACTGGTTACTACTCTGGCCCAGAAATGAGAATATGCATATTATTAGTAGATTTTGATAGCAAACACTCTGAAGTTTCTAAAACTGTTTGAATGGTGTCTGTGAGTATAACAGAACTCATATGGCAGGCAAAACCTGAGAAAATTCCAAGCAGGAAGTGGCCTGTCTGAGAATTTGTAGTTCTTCTTTTGGTTCTCTATCGAAACTACAGTATCTCTGGGGTTACGTATCACTTTCTAAGGCTTCCATTGGCTCTCTAAAGCCTTCAGAAAGCAGATTGAGGCGTCTCCTGTCTCTGGGCAGATAATAGGAGTTCAATTTGTCAGTGGTCTGCCTGGTGACTAAGAGATTGGATATGCGCGTTCACGAGACCTCGCTGCTTTTTTATTTTCCTCTTTGAATGAATACACTATTGTCCGGTTGGAATATTATCGCTATTTTACGAGAAAAATACCATAAAAATTGATTTTAAACAGCGTTTGACATGCTTCTAAGTACGGTAATGGAACATTTTTAATTTTTTTGTCTCGAAATGCGCTCGCGCATTACCCTTTGGATAGTGACCTGAACGCATGAACAGGTATTTGGACATAACTATGGATTATTTGGAACAAAAACAACATTTCTTGTGGAAGTAGCAGTCCTGGGAGTGCATTCTGACGAAGATCAGCAAAGGTAATACAATTTTTCTAATAGTAATTCTGAGTTTAGTTGGCGGGTGTCAAAATAGCTAGCCGTGATGGCTGAGCTATGTACTCAGAATATTGCAAAATGTGCTTTCACCGAAAGCGATTGCATAAAGGAGTTCTGTATCTATAATTCTTAAAATAATTGTTATGTATTTTGTCAACGTTTGTGATGAGTAATTTAGTAAATTCACCGGAAGTTTTCGGTGGGGATACATTTTCTGAACATCACATGCCAATGTAAAATGCTATTTTTTGATATAAATATGAACTTGATTGAACAAAACATGCATGTATTGTATAACATAATGTCCTAGGAGTGTCATCTGATGAAGATCATCAAAGGTTAGTGCTTCATTTAGATGTGTTTTGGGTTTCTGTGACATATATGCTTGCTTGGAAAATGGCTGTGATTATTTTGGGCTATGTACTCTCCTAACATAATCTAATGTTTTGCTTTCGCTGTAAAGCCTTTTTGAAATCAGACAATGTGGTTAGATTAATGAAAGTCTTATCTTTAAAATGGTGTCAAATAGTCGTATGTTTGAAAAATTGAAATTATTGCATTTTTGAAGTTTTATATTTTGCGCCACGCTGTTCCACTGGCTGTTGAATAGAGTGGGACGGTGACGTCCCACCTAGCCCATAGAGGTTAACTAAGCATAGTTCATAACGTGTATAGGGCAATAACAGCACATTGCATTTATCCCATTCTAACGTTGAACGTCTTGGTACATTTATCAACATATCTTGTGTCACTCCCTGATCTGTTTCACCTGTCCTTGTGCTTGTCTCCACCCTCCACCAGGTGTCGCCCATCTTCCCCATTATCCCCTGTGTATTTATACCTGTATTTTCTGTCTGTCTGTGCCAGTTCGTCTTGTTTGCCAAGTCAACCAGCTCCTGGTTTTTCCCAGTCTCTCTTTTTCTCATCCTCCTGGTTCTGACCCTTGCCTGTCCTGACTCTGAGCCCACCTGCCTGACCACTCTGCCTGCCCCTGACCTGGAGACTGCCTGCCGCCCTGTACCGTTTTTGGACTCTGCCCTGGCTATGAACTCTTGCCTGTCCCTGACCTGCCTTTTGCCTACCCCTTGGATTATAATAAATATCAGAGCTCAAACCATCTGCCTCCTGTGTCTGCATCTGGGTTTCGCCTTGTGTCGTTATAGTACGAACTGGCCATGACTGACCCAGCAGACTGGACCAGCTCAGTCACACCGTCTCCCTGCAGGGAGCTACCATTAAGAGACAGGAGGTGCTACTTCAGAACCTAATGGACAGTGACGGTAGTGGAACGGTAGTGGAACGGTTTTCCAAGGCCGACCATTTCATCCCTCTCCCCAAACTACCCTCTGCCAAAGAGACGGCCCAGCTCATGGTGCAACACGTTCCCTAGTCCGGTCTCTCCGGACTGGAGAGCGTCGCCGGAGGCCAGGTGCGCAGAGCAGGTCACAGGGTATACTGGGTCGTGGAGGCGCACTGGAGATCTGGAGCTTATGGCTGGCACAACTCGTCCTGGCTGGATAACCTCCGTAGCCCAACAAGCACGAGGCGTTGTGACAGGTCGCACAGGTTTGTGTTGGCGAACTGGGGGTACCGTGCGTAGAGCAGGCGCAGGATAACTTGGGCCGAGAAAACGCACCGGAGACCAGGAACGCTGAGCAGGCATACTCCTTCCTGGCTGAATGCCAACTCTAGCACGGCACCTGTGAGGAGCTTGCACCGAGCGCACCGGGCTATAGCTGTGCACTGGCGACACAGTGCGTATCTTAGCATAACATGGTGCTTGCTCGGTCACTCACCCCCCACAGTAAGCATGGGGAGTTGGCACAGGTCTCCAACCTGACTCTGTCAATCTCCCCGTGTGCCCCCCCAAAACATTTTTTTGGGGGGGGCTGCCTCTCGCACTTGCCTCGCCGTTGGTATCGTGCCTCCTCTCGTCGCCGCTCTGCTCTCGCTGCCTCCACCTGTTCCCATGGAAGGCGATCCCATCCAGCCTGGATCTCCTCCCATGTCCAGGATCCTTTGCCGTCCAGAACTTCCTCCCAGGTCCATTCTTTTCCACGCTGCTTGGTCCTTTTAGGGTGGGTTATTCTGTCACGGCTGTCGAAAGGAGCGGACCAAAGTGCAGTGTGGTTGTAGTTCCACATTTTATTAAATCTGTGAAACTTTGCAATACATAAAGAACTGAATTAACAAAACAACAAACCGTAACGCAGAGAGAAACAAACACTACTCAAAATATAATTAACCCACCAAGACCCAGGAAGAAAAATCCCTACTTAAATATGATCTCAAATTAGAGACAACGAGGACCAGCTGTCTCCAATTGGAGATCAACCCCCCAAAAAACAAAAACAAAATAGAAACCTGGAACTAAACATAGAAATAGAAAACATAGAAAAACACAAAACACCCCCTGTCACGCCCTGACATACTCTACTATAGAAAATTACATCTTACTAGGGTCAGGACGTGACAAGTAGCCTATATCTTCTACATAATAAGCTACACTCATTCCCCTGGCATGCACCATATAGGAAAAGGCTTATGTTCAGGCTTATGTTTATGAGAGAGCTCAGCCATTCAAATGTTTGTAATGACTCATCATCCATTAGCTGTAGTGTATAAATAACATGTGGACCTATTGTATGTATGCCTACTTTATAGTTTTCTTCAGTTCACAGCTCAATATATCACCACAATAATTAAATACGATCACTTCTGTTTTACGTTTCAATAGAACTCTACTGTATATTAATCAATTACTGAAGTTAATGTGAAAAAGAAAGTAATTATATTCCATTCTACTCCATTCAATCTATTCTATTATTTAGTTATAATTAGTTCCTGTGTTTGTTTCCCTATTTCAGGTGTTGTTTGACGTCACTGTGGCAGGCCATGAGGTTGGCAGGATTGTGATTGGCCTGTTTGAAGACCTTCTTCCACTGATTGTGAATAACTTTGTTGGTCTTGCAAAAGGGGAGGTAGGCCACTGTACGCTGTCTGTGTAAAAGTTGTTATTGTGGTGTGAGTAAACAAGACAGTAAAGCATCAGAATACCAATTATCCATCCATAGATCATAGGTCTATGATTATGGCTGTGTCGTGTCTTTGGGCATCATTAACTTGAAGACATGTTTATCAAATAACTCTCTGTAATTATTATTACGCGATTAACTGATTAATCGTGTAACTGTAATTAACTAGGAGGTCGGGGCACCAAGGAAAATATTCAGATTACACAGTTATAATTTTCCTAATATAACTGTCAGATAGTATAACATTATATATTATATTATAAGATCTGATCTATTATCTTCTTGTTTTAATGATGTGTTATTACCTCGCGTCCAGTCTCATTCCAAACGTCATAAATTGTTGTTATCTGCACGAACCCAGTCTTCACTAAGTCATCCATACATCAATTGTCTTAAAATAATTTATTTACTAAACTAAGTAATTCACAGAAAGCATACAAAACAGTAGGTATCATTACAAATCAATGGTAGAGGAATGTGCCCTAGTGGGCTAAACCGGCATGGCGGCTTGTTAAACAAAGGGTGATGAAGGGCAGCTGAGGAGGCACAACAGAGTTGATAAATATTAACAATTGATATGCTAATCCTTTGCACATGAACGCTCACTCATTCGGAAACAATTGCAATCAATATATATATTTACGCTCAGTGTGTCGTCGTGATCTTTGTTGGAGAGTTTCGTCCTCTCTCTCTCTCTCTCTCTCTCTCTCTCTCTCTCTCTCTCTCGGTTAGAATGGATCTTTCAAAGCAACATTCATTAATGTCGTTATAGAATGGATGTTTCGTTGGTCTTCGCGTTCAATGATACCGAATTTCTAGCTGCAGACTAGTAATTAATATCAAAGACTTGTTATTATTCTGTATCGATAGTTTAACCACGTGGTATGGTTGAAGTTCAGTAGAGGAACGCATGGTCAAAACTTGGCTCTCTCTTCTCGAAGTAAGCTGGTCTAAAGAAAGAAACCCTGGGTGGGGGTTCATATACTGAACGTAGAAAAGGCTGTCACATGATGCCTTGTCCTGTCTGTGTCCCTGGGGGCGTGCCGGTGACTTGGTAAAACTTTAAACAGAAAATACAATTTTCTCACATTAACATCTTACATAGCATCTCAACATATTCCAAATAGTTGTATCCTTGTTGATTCAGTTGATACAACCATTTAGATGTAAGTCTCATAGCTGAGGCTATTATATAAACATTATTATGGTAATATGGCAATATTGTCTCTCATGAGTTGTCATAAAATTGTACCAAGTGGACCAGTTCGTAGCTAGATTCTTCACCGATCTTTTATACCTTCTCCAGAACATAAATGTCATTCGGTTCCCCCGTCCTGTGAGTTGGAAGAATTCCTTTGTCTCTCTATGAAACCACTCTGTCTCAAAACTGTGGCCTGTGAGGCAGGACATTCCCTTCGGAATTTACGACCACCTTCTGACCACAGCAGCCTGGGTGTAGGAGACAGAGGGAGATGGTGCAGAAGTAGGGGGATGGTAGAGGGGGAGGGGGTCAACTGTGCTCGCTGTACTCAAAGAGGGCAACGTCATAACAGCTGTTTAGAGAAAACCGAACCATGGATTACAGTTTCTCCTGGCCCATAGAATACAGTTTATCCTTCAGTGTGAGGAACCATCTAACACAAGTTGTAAAATCCTGAACTTCCCCTTTAACTGTTGACATGATGTTGTTCTTAAAGTGTAGACTGAACATAGTATCTAAAGTAGCCTATATTCTGACACACCTGCATATTTCTTGCACATTTGCACATTTCCAAAATCATCGTCTTTGCAGAAAGGATATGGTTACAAAGGAAGTAAGTTTCATCGGGCAATCAAGGACTTCATGATCCAAGGCGGTGACTTCACAGCTGGAGATGGGACTGGAGGTAAGAAAGATCAATTTGATCTGCCTTAGACATTTGATCTTATGTTGAATGTTGGGAATAGTATATCAACAAAGCAGAGAAGGTGGTTACGTACACTCCCCCAAAGTTCTCAGTGGGCCCATCCCAGAGGGCACCTATTCCCTATATAGTGCACTACATTTGACCAGGACCCATAGTCTCCAGTCCCAGTCTCTTCATCTGTCCCCACACAGTCCTTAAATGCTTTTTCCCTAATTTGTTGCCACAGGTAGAAGCATTTACGCAACCAATTTGCTGATGAGAACTTCAAGCTGAAGCAACTGGGAGCAGTTGGGCCAGTATGGCCAACACGGGCCCAGACACCAACGGTTCCTAGTTTTTTTAATCACTGCGGTCAGGACTCCTAGGCTGGACGGGAAGCACGTGGTGTTTGGGAAGATGCTGGAGGTTATGGTAAGTGGAGGCAAAAAATTTGTTTTTAGAGTTAGAATATTTTTTGTGGCCACTGACATTAGAAAATAATTTGTCACTCACACATATACACATGAACACACGTGTACACACACACACAAGTGTACACACACAAGTGTACACACACACACACACACACACACACACACACACACACACACGGGTACAATGAATCGCTAGTATATATTCTAATCTTCTCTTTAGAGTCTGTGGTTCACACCATCGAGCTCCAAGACACAAATGACCGAAACCTGCCCTATACAGTGTGTCATTGTCAACAGTGGGAAGACTGAAGTCAAAAAGCAATTTATTGTGGAGGTGGAGGGTTGGGAGGGTTATCACTACACTTTCACTAGAGAAATATTATGCAGTTGTTGTTTATGTTTATTTATTACTAGAGCATATCCGTGGCTCTCTAATGGGTATACTAACTATTAACAAAATAAATACTTAACTCATGAGAAGATGTAATTTATGAAGAATATGTTAAAACTGTTGGGCGTAATTTGTTGTTTGTTCTACACTAATTGTCAAATGATCAGAATGTCATTTGCACTATCCACTCAGCACTTTGTCATGCTAAGCTGAAACAACTTTTTTTCTCTCACATTGTTGATACAGTGAGGGGAAAAAGTATTTGATCCCCTGCTGATTTTGTACGTTTGCCCACTGACAAAGAAATTCTCAGTCTATAATTTTAATGGTAGGTTTATTTGAACAGTGAGAGACAGAATAACAACAAAAAAATCCAGAAAAATGCATGTCAAGAATGTTATAAAATGATTTGCATTTTAAAGAGGGAAATAAGTATTTGACCCCTCTGCAAAACATGACTTAGTACTTGGTGGCAAAACCCTTGTTGGCAATCACAGAGGTCAGACGTTTCTTGTAGTTGGCCACCAGGTTTGCACACATCTCGGGAGGGATTTTGTCCCACTCCTCTTTGCAGAGCTTCTCCAAGTCATTAAGGTTTCGAGGCTGACCTTTGGCAACTTGAACCTTCAGCTCCCTCCACAGATTTTCTATGGGATTAAGGTCTGGAGACTGGCTAGGCCACTCCAGGACCTTAATGTGCTTCTTCTTGAGCCACTCCTTTGTCGCCTTGGCCTTGTGTTTTGGGTCATTGTCATGCTGGAAGACCCATTTTCAATGCCCTGGCTGAGGGAGGAGGTTCTCACCCAAGATTTGACGGTACATGGCATTAGGGTCATAGGCAGCATTCCTCCTCCTCCAAACACGGCGAGTTGAGTTGATGCCAAAGAGCTCCATTTTGGTTTCATCTGACCACAACACTTTCACCCAGTTGGTCCGAAGCCTCCAGTGATGATCCATGGCCCGAAGCCTCCAGTGATGATCCATGGCACGAAGCCTCCAGTGATGATCCATGGCACGAAGCCTCCAGTGATAATCCATGGCACGAAGCCTCCAGTGATGATCCATGGCCTGGAGCCTCCAGTGATGATCCATGGCACAAAGCCTCCAGTGACGATCCATGGCGCGGAGCCTGCAGCGACGATCCATGGCACGGAGCCTGCAGCGACGGTCCCCTGTACGGAGCCTCCAGCGACGGTCCCCAGTACGGAGCCTCCAGCGGCGGTCCCCAGTCCGGAGCCTCCAGCGGCGGCCCCCAGTCCGGAGCCTCCAGCGGCGGCCCCCAGTCCGGAGCCTCCAGCGGCGGTCCGCAGTCCGGAGCCTCCAGCGGCGGTCCGCAGTCCGGAGCCTCCAGCGGTGGTCCGCAGTCCGGAACCTCCAGCGGGGGTTCTCAGTTCAGAGCCTCCGGCGATGATCCACAGTCCGGGTCCTTCGGTGACGATCCACGGTCCGGTGACACAAAAGCGGAGGGATCAGCGGGCGGAGCGGGGTCTATGCCCCGAACTGGAGCCGCCTCCTATGCTGGCGGATAAGCAGGATGAGAGGGTTCTTCGTCCCGCACCAGAACCGCCTCCGATGCAGGAGGATCCGCGGGATGAGAAGGTTCTTCGTCCTGCACCAGAGCCGCCACCGACATTAGACACCCACCCTAACCCTCCCTGTTTTTTGTTGTTTCAGGTTTTGCGTTCGGAGTCCGCACCTTTGTGTGTGTGTGGGGGGGGGGGGGGGGGTACTGTCACGTCCTGACCATAGAAAGCTTGTATTTTCTATGGTAGAATAGGTCAGGGCGTGACAGGGGGTTTTGTTTAGTTAAAATTTCTATGTTGTGTGGTTCTAGTTTCTGTTTTTCTATGTTGTTGTTTTTTGGGATGATCTCCAATTAGAGGCAGCTGGTCATCGTTGTCTATAATTGGGGATCATATTCAAGTAGTTGTTTTTCCCACCTGGGTTTGTGGGAGATTATGTTTTGAGTTAGTGCATGTTGTACCTCTTCGTCACGGTTTGTTGTTTTTATAGTTTATTGTATGTATTGCATAGTTTCACATATAAATAAAGATGTGGAACGATACACACGCTGTGCTTTGGTCCACTCCTTCATACGACGACCGTGACATTTACAGAGTTTTCCATATAGTGGTCTAATGTTGATGGGACATTTTATTCTGTTTCAATGTTACTCCTGAATCACTGTGAAAAATACAATTGTTTTTGTTGAGTATATCTTGATGGGCTTGGCAACAGTAACAAGGGGTATAGCTTTTGGGGGGGTAGAACGTTTCTTTGCAACCATCAGGTGACGTTCCTGGAACAAAACCTCCAGGGACTATGACAGAACGTTCTAAGAGCATCCTATAAACATCCTTGGGGTTGTCCCGAAACAAACCGGGTACTTGACAAAAACATCCAGTAGACAATCACAGAACATTCCAAGAGCGTCCTATAAATGTCCTTGAGGACCACCCTGGAACAAAGCGCGTACACTCTTAGAAAAAAAGGAACCTAAAAGGCTTAGTCAGTTGTCCACATAGAGGAACCCTTTGAAGAACCATTTTTGGTTTCAGGTAGAACCTTTTTGATTCCAGGTAGAACCCTTTTGGGTTCCATATAGAACCCTTTCCACAGAGGGTTCTACATGGAACCCAAAGGGGTTCTACCTGTAACCAAAAAGGGTTCTTCTGCAGTTGAAAAACCCTTTTGGAATCCTTTTTTCTAAGCGTGTACTAGACAAAAACTTCCAGGGGACCATGACAGATCATTCTAAGAACGTCCTATAAACATCCTTGGGGACGTCCCTGGAAACAAACCGCAACCTAGACAAAAACCTTCACAAGACCATGACATAACGTCCTGAGAATGTCCTAAAATCATCCTTCGGGATATCCCTTTAACAAACCGGGAACTAGATAAAACCTCTACAGGACCATGACACACCATTCTGAAAACATCTTAAAACTGTCCCTGGGGATGTCACGGGAACAACCTGGGAACTAGACAAAATGTACACAGAACCATGGCACAACGTCCTGACGACTTTAGGCGACCATTTCGTGATGTTCCGGGGACATCCTAATGACTCATTTCTCTTTGCATGGAATTCATATATGTTATCAGAAACAGTCCATCCAATCATATCATATCATGAATTATTTGCAATGCAGTAATAGTAAAGGAAAGTGTCAGCAAGGGCATTTTCTACAATAAAATGCTATTGTTAGAATTTCTGTATTTGTACGGGTTGTTATTTTGTTCTCTATGGACCTCAGTCTCAAGTGGTTTTAGTATTTGTTCTAGTGTTTGTTTGCATTGGTATTTTTCCAACTCAAGATAATTACTGGTCATCAATGAATACAATGGGAATGGGTTGTTCTGCCTTGAAGAAATACTGCAGTATATCAATGAGTCGCTAGGGGACAAATCCATTCATGGGCTAAATATGGTATGTATGAAATAATAACTTCTGGGGGGCCAGTAGAAAACCCAGACATTTGAAATGAATGGTCAAGTGCAAGTGTTGGGATTGACAGGTGATTTGCGTAAGTTGACAACACTGTGAACTAATGAGAACACAGTGTGATATGTTTTCTTCACTCCCATGTCTCCACACTGCCAGGGCTAGAGGAAGAAAACAGCCATGGACACAAAGGTCAGAGCAAGAGGATACATCTCATGAGAACACCATGGAACGCATACACGCACGCACGCACGCATGAACGCACGCACACACACACACACACACACACACACACACACACACACACACACACACACACACACACACACACACACACACACACACACACACACACACACACACACACACACACACACACACACACACACACACACACACTGAAAACACACACAAAGCCTGTATTCTCCATCTCCCTCCATCTTTCCACTCCAGCTAAAATGAAAAGTTACCATTCCTGAACGCATGGTATCTTCATATGCAATGACTTATACCTGTATACAATGGCCTCAACACAACAGTGCATCTACATTGAAAACTGTTCTAATGTATTTTTCTGTACTTCATTCCAGGTAGTCATATACATGATGTGTGTAGTGTATCTGTAGTCTGAACCATATCTCAGTGGTTGGGCATGTAATGAGAGGTCTGACCATGCAGCGTGTCCACAAGAGTGGAAAATAGTCCAGTTCGGTAACTGGGTAAGAGCAGTCTAGAGCTGGTTGGGAATATATGAGAGGATCAATGGGAGATGGGCTAAAAGTTGGCTCTCTGTCCATTGCAGGGCTTGAAGAGGCTGTGAAGGGATGACAGGCTTCATTAGCAACAATACTGGGCAGCATGCAGGGCTCCCACAGGACCCTCAGTGCAGGATGATGGGACAGTACGCTAGAAAGGTCAAGCGCAGACAAATCAGCATCGCAGAATGAATGCCTGATAGAACCATAAAACCATACAGACCAGTGCAACTTTCTATCCGCAAATAAATGGCCTATCAATACAGATCAACTTTGTATCTTTTAATCAAGATAGTTAGAAATACAGTACTGTATACTCTCATGTGAAATGTTCACCCCCCTACTCTAATAAACCAAATAGTGAAATCTAATTATATTGTTAAGTTATGTGTGGATTTCACATACCACACAATTAAAAACACAACTGTTTTTCTAGGCTATACTGTAAAGCAGAGAAATGTACAGTATGAATGTGTATATTATAAGATTATGCCGGGGCCAGATAATCACTATCATATTCCACAGTCTTCATCCTCGTAAACCTTATACAAGGCAATACAACTATACTCATATACTATACACATTAGTTTTCACTAACATGTCCCTTCTGTATAACAGTGACATAGAGTTCCTGTGAAAGGCCCTTATGGCTAGGTTTCATTTCACTGCGTTGTCAAGCATTGAATAAACTCACTGAGAGTGGGCTATTGAAAAGCTTTTTTTATGTCCCTCTACTGATTTCTGACAGTGAAATCATTTACAGATCTCTTCTCAGTGTCAGCCATATTGACTTCTTAGTAATGACAGTGTCTCACCCTGTTATACACTGACAATTATCACCAACCGCTCCTAGTCCACCAGGCTACAATTATGCTCTGTATTATCATATTGACACTTCTGACAGCCTTTTGACAGCACTATCAGATAGTATGAAGAGTTACTGTGGCAGAGCTATAAGCATCAGTAAGTACACTTTGAGCAATTAAATTAAGCAAAATTGCAGGTCGCTGTCCCAAGCCTGGGAAAATATATTGTCAAGATTCAAAACACCTTTCTGGTGATTCCAGAGCCATCATTTTGTCCACTTTTGTATCCGCTCTACCACTCCCATTGTTCTGCAATGCTAAGTTATCACACCTAAATAATGGCTCACTAACTCTCCTGGTCCATACATCGACTACTTTCTATGTATTTTGAAGATTATGCAAATGTACGTTGAACTATCACTTTAACATATATTGATTTGAAAACATACTTTGTGGTTAAAAAGTGTTTAAAACCCTGTGAGTATAAGCATTTTAGCCCCGTTTCCATTAGCTTTCAGTTCACACTGAGAATGTTGCGGAACATACACATAAAATCATTAAGTTTCCATCTTTAAATTGTGAGTAGGACACCAGGTGGACGGAATTGACAGCCTCTCAGGTTCTCTCAGCACCTTACCACCATGTTCACCAATTGTCTGGATTTTTCTCTTTCCACAGTTAAAATTTGGTCACAAATTTACAAAAGGGACTTGTTCTCTCTTGACCCCAGCGAGGTACCATCACTCGGTGGAAAACATTGTGAAAATATCAAAGGCAAGCGGACTCGACAGGGGAGAGGTATAAACAGCCTAATGATTTCCCCTGAGTTTCTGCCTAGGAGCAGTGTCACAGAAAGCAGCATAAATGGTGACATATCCTCACTTAGGCTCTCGGGGAAATCGAACACTGACACTCCCTTTTCAACTTGGGCTTCCTCATCAGCCAATTACCGCAGTAACGGAAGAGTGCGCTCACATCTTGGGACGAGAGAGCCACTAACCTTCTGAGATTATGACTGTGTACAATGCCAAACAGGCCACACTGCACAGACTTCAGGGCCACCATGCCCTGAGGAGCTATTTAGAAATGAATAGAGGATTCTTCACAGCAGCTCCAGATCACACCTCCATGTAATAGGGCTTTTTTGCCAGCTGCCAGACAGAACAAATACCCACAGCCTTTTTTCCCCACTCTCCAATGGATGGGAATACATGAACAAACAAAAATATGTATTTGAAAAATTCTTCCTGTTTACTAAAAACTTGAATATCTTTTGGAAAAAACTGAGTTTATAGAGGAAGATGGAGGAAAAAAGTTAGGCGGACGATCACCGCAATGTTTAATCATTAAGACGAAAGGTTGGCGCAGGAGCCATTGTGTTAAATTTATGCATCGCGCCACATTTATCATAAGCTGGATTCCAGGCTCAGAATGCAGAAAAGAAAAGCTGCTTAATAAATCAGGAGATACTGAGCTGTAAGTGCTTTCCACTTGAAAGCATTGAGAGAGTAGAGGTTCTCTTCTCCACACCACCACTCACCACTTCACTGATAACCTGTGGGTACAGTGCATGTGTAAACTATCTCAGTGCATAATAGATCACTGATAACCGTGCACAAATAAAACAACAGCAAAGCATTCATAACATCTAAAGTATCCACAACAATTCTATTACTATTTAGGGGGAATAAATTACGAACAGCTTCTGCATAATCTTGTATGGAGTACATAGGGCATTTTTTCAGACCAAATTAACCCTCCTGCTATATTTTATTTTGGTCCTAACCAGAGATGTATAAGGTTCTAAAAAGGTTTTACTACAACAACATTTGTTGAACACACTGAAACAACCAGTTTATAACAGCCAACTACTAGGACTGAGAATATTCTCTGCATCCTCACCAGAATGGTGCTGCTGCAGTTTTCCGGCAGTATTTGTCTCACTAATGTTTCTTCTCTGCAGTCATACACTGTGTGGCCTGTGCTTGGAGTAAGGAGCCCTCCGCTCCCTCTGAAACTAATTAACTGGGAAGGCAAGGAGGGGAGTGCAGGGAGAAGCGAAGGGCTGGGAGAGGAGTGACGATGAGACACAGAGGGCTGCGGGTGAGCTCTCTCTCAACCCTGGAAGCCCACTCAGCCGAGAGACAATGGATACTCCACTGTGTCCAACTTATCTGCGCATCAAGGCCTCATTACAGCCATATCATTAGAGGATAATTTCCATTCACACTGCTTTTGCCCCCAGATTGCCAATGGAAGCTGGTCAATATTCAGATTTAATTGAAACAATACATACTGTATGTTCATAGTTCAGTATGTATTTGATATTACATTAGTGAAGGAGATTATTAAAGGGTAAAATAGTCCTTTCTTTTCTCTGCTTAAAACCACTTTGGAATAGGTCCATATTTCATCAACTGGATTAAAATACTGTACAACTATCAGAAAAATCTGTCATAACTAATGGATTACATATGCAAATTATTCTTGCCGCATGGAGGAAGTTGACAAAGATGTTCATTATCTCTGCTGTTATTTGCTTTTTTTAAAACCTTAGCTAATATTACACAAGAGTGGTTAGTCTCAGCTCAAACTCCAGTGGATTATGCACTGTCCAGGCATTATTAGAATGGTGAAAGGTGAAGTTACCATCTGGTAGACTCGCGACGAGCTATGGCATTGGGGTTGGGGGTGAGGATGGGCTAAAACTGTGAAGGTTCAGGCTAAAGTTTGGGTTAGGGTTAAAAAAGATAAAAAATAAAGTGCCTAGCACCAGGATTGAACCCGCGATGTTCGGAGCCATAACTCGTGTACAGTAGCCCCTAACCTAGGGATGGGCTAAACCTGGGGAGGGGCTCGCGTTGCCCCTAACCATAAACTGCAAGTTATGGCTCTGAACATCACGGGTTCAATAACTCTGATTTAATGCCTAAACTTAACCCTAGTGCCTAAACTTAATCCAAACTTTAACAACTACTCTGAATAAATGCCTAAACTTAACCGTCGAGGTTAGTAAACCTGCGCTGAACCTGGGGAGGGGCTCGTGTAGCCCCTAACCATAAACTGCAAGTTATGGCTCTGAACATCACGGGTTCAATCACTCTGAATTAATGCCTAAACTTAACCCTAGTGCCTAAACTTAATCCAAACTTTAACAACTACTCTGAATAAATGCCTAAACTTAACCGTCGAGGTTAGTAAACCTGGGCTGAACCTGGGGAGGGGCTCGTGTAGCCCCTAACCATAAACTGCAAGTTATGGCTCTGAACATCACGGGTTCAATCACTCTGAATTAATGCCTAAACTTAACCGTTGAGGTTAGTAAACAGACCGCAACAAACTCCATAATTAAAACGGCAACACACTCTGTAATCTCTGTTGCCTGGAGTTATGACAACTCTCTCAGTTTGCCTTAGAGGTTGCGTTGGTGATATTATCATGGCAACATTTTAATTTCCGCTGTGGGTTGTGTGTGATGGCCCTCTGGTGCCCAATTTCAATGGGGAAGGAGGAAGGCAGGCCAAAGTAATTGTGATTTCACACACCTGTCTCTTCCTGGCCACGTATATCGTTTTTCTAATGAAAACTTAGTGAGAAATAGTGAACTTCCCCCTGTTGTTTCCCTTTGTTTAGCTGGCTGTAGCCTATGGAAGGATATCAGTGGGGATGGAGGGGCCCAGTATTGGTGCCCGCCCAACCCAGCCTGCCCCCCACTCGCCGGCAGGCCTCAGATCAATAACAGCTGAATGCCATCTGCTTGGGGCAGCAGAATGCCACCAGAGGTCCACGCCATGCATCTTCCCCTATTGAAAGGTTATTTTTATGCGAGTAAACAATTCATCCTCTGGCCGCATGCTTGATGCTCGTTTACCGCGCCCGATCAATACATTATGCAAAACGTGGGGGGGGGGGAATTTAATCCTAAGAGCAAACCTGACGCCCAGGTGATGGCAAATCGATTCCCCCGACCACTAAACTCTGACATACGGTCAGGGTGTTTTATAGCCGGAGATGCAAATTATGCTCAACTCTCCTCCAAATGTTGAAAATGTTTTGTCATTCCGAACATGCCTTAAACCTGCAAACAATGTAGACCAACGTGGAGAAGATCAAGATGTATTGCATTTCATAGAGATACGCTACAGACAAAGAGTAGAGTGGTAATGTTTAGGTATTACAAAAACAAAAATTGTCCCCTTTGGAATGAACTTCTCTATCTCACCTTTGCTTTAGCAGTTCCATGGGCCAGTGGCACCATTCTGCTGTCTGTCTAGTGGTGCTTTAATCCCTGCAGGGTTACAGGGGAGGGGGTTTAGTAAAGAAACAAGCGAGTGAGCGGCATGACGAGATGATGCGTGTGTTTGGGGGCATCATCGCTGTGATCTTGCCTGTCTGACACACAACACAGGCGTCGAGGGAGACAGATATTTCCAGCACACGCTCTGCTGGCCACACTGAACCTGTTACAGCTCCACAGGGGATTGTTCGCCTCTTATTAGATTTTCTACAGCACAGCCATTAGTGATAAATGTACTGGTGTATTCACTGTCAAGTTAATCAATGCTGCCAAAGTTTTGTTGACCTAACAGCAATCTATAAAGCAAACCGGCTCTTTTTTCTCCCCCACTATGACAACTCTGTCCACCACGGGGTCTAAACAAGGCTGATTCCCCTTCAAAGGGGGTAGTGCAGTTTGAAGTACCGTCTACAAATTGAAATACTGTCTTTAAAAGAACCCAATTGCTGTGACGCCTCGCCTGTCCAAGAAATTGTTTAAAAACCATGGTCACTCAAATAGATCCAGTTTGATGGTTAAAACACTGGCAAATCGATAACTTCACAGATGATAGAACGTTGTCAAGTAAGAGAAAAAAAAATCATGCAATTGTCTTGACAACCAACTCCTTATTTCCAGCGGCGATAGCTGTTAAAAAGGAAAGGCGTTAGGTCAGGGGGTAGGCAGAATGGAGTATAGAGTAGAAATAAGACATTGTTCTCCAGTCTCCATTGTAACCCACTGGGCACAAACTGGTTGAATCAATGTTGTTTCAATGTAATTTATCAACATATTGTGATGTGGAATCAACGTGAAAAATACAATTGATTTGTAAGCTGTTGTTTTGAGGGTGAAATTTCAACCACTGGATTATGTCATCATGTTAACCAAATTTCAACATCGACAAACATTGTATAAAATATGTTGAATTTGTACCTTTAAAACAACGTCAGATTTTCAACATTATATCCACTATCAGAAAAAAAACAATAGGCCGGGCAGCACCTCCTACTGGTGAATTGATCTATAGTTACCCTTTGGTTTCCCATCCTGGGTTTTAATCAAGCTCAGCCATGGTATTTGTCTATGACTATTACCAATGTGCTATCGTGAGAATGATTGTTGAGAGATCTCTACTTAAAAACTAAATAGATTCATTGTTTCTAAAGAAGTAATTCCAAAGGGTAGGGTTAACAGAGCAAATTAAATGTGACTATACTTTATTAATCATCAATGATGCTATTTGAGCAAAAACTGGTTAAATCAATGTTGTTTCCACGTCATTTCAACAAAACAAATCAATCTGATGACGTTGAATCAACATGGAAAACTGATTGGATTTGCAAAAAGCCATCAACGTAGGGGAATTTAATATTTTTTTTTCACCAGACTATTAACCTAAATCCAATGATATAGTGACATTTTTTGTTGATTTCACATTGAAATCCCATTAGTTGACAACTCAACAAAATGTAAATCAAAAATAGACATTGAACTGACATCTGTGCCCAGTGGGTAGCATTTGCAAAGTCATCAACAGCAATTGTTTGAATTCCTCCCAGAATTCAACTGAAAATAGACAATACAATAGGCTAGGGTTTCCAGCACTGCTTGATTTCAAATGTAATGATATTTAGTGATATTGAATTGTGTTTGGTTGTCAACACAACCAAATGTCAACATTTGAAGGAGATGTATCTTCTGCTTGGATAGTTCATACGTGCCACTTACTTAGCATGGCTTTAATTCCAGTTTGGCTACAAATTAATAATTGATATGTTCGGATTCGGGTCTCCATCTCAACCAAAAAATCTAAGTAAAATAATGGGAATAAATCAAATCAAACTTTATTTAAAGTGCATTTAAAGTTTGATTTGATTTAGTCCTATTCTTTAACTGAGATATATAATATATATATATACAGTATATTATACTTTTATGTAATCATATAAAATGTGCATGTTCAAGATAGCATGCAAAGGTCATGCCAGGTCTGTGGAGATCTTTACAATTGCTGTAATAATCTTGCAGAATCTCAAACTGCATTTATCACTTGCAACATGTAGGCTGTTTTTAATGTAATCTCAACTTCGAGCCAGGTCATGTGGTTCTGCTATTAGATGAAGAACAGTGATAACACATTAATCTGTTGTATAAATAAACAAATTATCTGACATTGTATTCCCATTTGAACTGCTGTGCTTTTAAATAGTTGAAAGCGTAGTGATAGACACTTGTTTGACAACTGAACCAAAAATCAAACATTGTTCTTCCATTGGAATTTTGTTGTGCTTTATTATAATTTTTTTGTACTTGTAGCCCCTTTTCTCCCCAATTGGTAGTTACAATCTTGTCCCATCGCCACAACTCCCCTACGGACGCGGGAGAGGCGAAGGTCAAGAGCCATGCACCCTCCGAAACATGACCTTGCCAAGCCGCGCTGCTTCTTGACACGCTGCTCACTTAACCCGGAAGCCAGCCACACCAATGTGTCAGAGGAAACAGTGTCAGCTTGCAGGCGCCCGGCCCACCACCAGGAGTCGCTAGAGCCCATTGGGACAAAAAAATACTGGCCAGCCAAACCCTCCCCTAACTCAGACAACACTGGGCCAATTGTGTGCCGCCACATTGGTCTCCCGGTCACGACACAGCCTAGGATCAAACCCAGGGCTGTAGTGATGCCCCAAGCATTGTAATGCAGTGCCTTAGAACGCTGCGCCACTCAGGAGGCTTTGTTGTGCTTTTAGATGGTTGAACGTAAAGTGATAACACATTGGAAATTCAACTAAGTTTTGACTGTCTTTTTGAGTGGGTGAATATAGGTTGTAATCTCATTGATCAACGTCTCAACCGAATATTACCCAATTACTCACGTTGAAATGGCGTAGTGTGCCCAGTGGGAAGGCCAGCCAGGTCACCTGTGATATAAGTCAGTATTCGACGTCCATCCATGTCTGAGGACGTCAGGAGATGATGTGGAAACCGGCCACTAGGGCAACAGTGAGTGCTGTTATCTTCAAGTAGGTTTTGGTTTTGTTAGGGCACTGTGGACTGGGATGGGCATCTGCCTCTGATTCTAAAGGTTGCAACTTCAAATCCAGTGATAGAAAGTTATTTTTGTTTTAAGCCTATCCCAAACTTTAACCTTTGCCTTAAAAAATGAAAGTTAATGCCTAAGAATTAGAGTTAAGGCCTGAATTTAACCTTAACTTTGAAATAGGACGTTGGGAACAACTTCACATTTTGAAGTTTTACAAACATGGATGAACATCTAATTTTGACTTGAGACTGTGAGAGCACCTTCCAAAGCAATTATAGATTTCTCTCATGGTCATTCTGTTACTTGTATAAACTTTCAAATAACCTCTCTGTATAAATTGTATGGGAGAGCTGACAATATTTGTGATTTTTGTTCTGTATTTTTGCCCTTAGTGAGAAATATAATCTCTGTGCAATCACAGATAATTAGTTATGGCTGGTCTGCAGTGAAGCCTTGCTCCGCTTTCCTTGCCGGTGAGGCCCGGGTTGATAGGGGGCGCAGAGAGGCACAATTACTCTGGAGAAAAGAGAGACCACTATAACCTGGCTGGAGAATACTGATTAACCTTTTTCACGCTGTTGACAAATGAATTGGATCAACGGTGTAAGACTGCATTTATCACGGACCTATCTGCACTTAGGCCCCCATTCAGCAGAGGAAAAATAAAAACGTTCTGCTAATAAACCCAACTAGCATGCCACAACGCATTACACTGTCATAGACCTCCCAGTGTCGCATCGATCTTCTTTGATCGCCCACAGAAAACCAGCAGACTGCTGTATTGACCAAACACATTACAGAATGTTGAATTATTACTGCATTTGTTACCAACATAGCTAGATATTAAACATTCAATACAGTATGTATACCATACTGTATATCATTTGAAATGTCCTGTGTCTATACTGTGCTATATAGTAGGCCTATAGTTTGTGTGAAACATGTCTGTTTTTGGTGGTTTCTAAGATAGCACTTGATATACATTCTAGGAGGCTGTAACTGTATTGTAAATTGAGCATAAAAAATAAGTTAGATGTTTTCTATATTACAATGAGGTCAGCAGGACTAGCTATGATATATTTATTTATGTTTATTATGTACTCTTGGGAAATGTCTAAGTATTAGTTGCAACTATCATTCCGAAGCTACTGAATGAGCCTGAGAATCTCTCCTTCTTTCCCGCACAAAGGTGGCCTTCTGTGGCAGGTTACAGTGCCATTTGCATTTAAGTGTACACTCTATTGACCTTCAGTTGCAGTGTCCTGACTGCATGCCATTAATGTGTTTCAGGCTGTGATGTGTTCACTCAGCAGATGTAGCACAGAGGGTCAATTAACCATGCTTGCTAATTGCACATCCATTCAGCACCCTTTCCCTTTGCCATTCTGCTTGCTTTACAAATTAAGAACAATTGGGAGGGTGGTGTTAATTTCGTCTCTCTAATGAGTCATCTAGAGGAAATAGGCTCTGCAAATGATGATACAACTCTCACCGAACAATGTCCTGCAACCCTCATCCATTTCCCCCTTTATTAACTAGATTTGTTTTCAGGGTATGTGGCCGGTTTGAAAGTAACAGCCCACCCGGTAACGAGAACAAAGCTTTCCCTCGTCCTTGTCTGCACTCTGGAATAATTTCAGAATAGCAGGCGAATCAAGAAGAAGAAGGAATTATTTTTCTTTATTAAGTGACCCGGGTCCCTTGGGGGACAAAACAAAGCAAACAATTAATCTTTTCCTATTGGTTCTATGTTGGGGCAGCTGTGGCGCTTGGATCAAGGCGGCCTGTACCTCTGGCAGGCCAGGCAGAGTAATTAGACTTGGCCTGGGAATAAATGGACTCGACTGAGCGGCCATGCTCTGCAGAGATTTTACGTCCAACAGCGAGCATACCCTTCTAATAACATCACCCTAGCAACCATCAGTGAAAATGACCAATCAACAAGTGCATAATCAAGCAGGGCTGGCCATATTAGATGCGGCAAGCTTTGGACAATTTTTTCTGGAGAACATTACATTAATTGCTACAAGTAACAAAGTGTTTAATAAGATAAAAGCAAACCCCCCTGTTCACAGTTGGCTTGGCAGCAAAAACCTCCTCTGGTTCAGAACAAAGACTCCTGTGGTTCAGTGACCCAAAATATCAATACAAGTGTTGGGCAATACTAGTCAAATGGACTGCTGTTTTGCATATACCGTATGTCCCAAAATGTGGTTTTCTTTTTGAGGAACTGAAGAAAATTAACGATCTAGTTTTTCATTCTTTCTTTCTCTTCAATTGTTTTCCAATATCTGTTTTGGATCCCAACAAATAGTGGGATACCTGTAGGATTGTACACAGAGAGGATTCAAATTATGAAACTGGACAGGTACAGTGGAATTTATACTGAACAAAACTATAAAGCGGTTTGCTGATGTCAATGCTGTGAACAGCGTGCCCCATGGTTGCGGTGGAGTTATGGTATGGGCAGGCATAAGCTACGAACAATGAACACAATTGATTTTATTGATGGCAATTTGAATGCACAGAGATACCGTGACGAGATCCTGAGGCCCATTGTTGTGCCATTCATCCACCGTCACCACATGTTTCAGCATAATGCACGGCCCCATGTCACAAAGATCTGTACACAATTCCTGGAAGCTGAAAATGTCACAGTTCTTCCATGGCCTGCATACTCACCAGACATGTCACCCATTGAACATGTTTGGGATGCTCTGGATTAACGTGTACGACAGCGTGTTATAGTTCCCGCCAATATCCGGAAACTTCGCACAGCCATTGAAGAGGAGTGGGACAACATTACACAGGCCACAATCAACAGCCTGATCATCTATATGCGAAGGTGATGTGTTGCGCTGAATGAGGCAAATGGTGGTCACACCAGATACTGACTGGTTTTCTGATCCACGCTTTTTTTAAAGGTATCTGATGCATATCTGTATTCCCAGTCATGTGAAATCAGTAGATTAGGGCCTAATTAATTTATTTCAATGGATTGCCTTATATGAACTGTAACTCAGTAACATCTTTGAAATTGTTGCATGTTACATTTATATTTTTGTTCAGTATAATTTCACTTTTCTCCTTGTCCATTGCAAGTACAGTATATAGGGCCATGGCAACTATAGTTTCACAGCCCATTGACAAATAATAGTCCAGTCTGTGTTGTCCTACATTCCTGGGCCTGCCCGCTCTCCAAAACCTGTGGACTCGGGAGAGGGAGAGAGCCTGGGCCTGATAGAAACAGTGATGGATTTCAGTTATTAGCAGATCAAAAAGATGGATGGTGCTCTGCTTCTTCCAATCAACATCATCATCTAGATCTATTTAAAGATAGTGGGTGTGCTAATCAACTTATTTAAGCCTGTGATAATATCAGGCAGAATAATCTTCTGTACTGTGCTGCATTCCCCAGTGATCGATAAAATCACTTGAGCCGGTACAAACGGAGGTAAGTAATGACTATCCTGGTCATTAATATTATTTAACACTCTTCTCACAGAGCCTAATGAAGAAGAAAAACTGTGTGTTCCCCTCAGCTCACTGTGGTTCTGTTCCAAATGGCACCCTATTCCCTGTGTAGTGCACTACTTTTGACTTGGGCCCGTAGGGGTAGTGCACTACGTAGGGAATAGGGTGCCACTTGGGACGAATCCGTGTGTAATCTTACCGCTGCCTCCTCCAGACCCATCCACACATCCTCTCAAGTTCAAATACAGAACTGTTGTATAATATCTCATGGAAGTTTTATTGGGAGGAAACTAACATTATAGTTAAAAAAATATAACGCTTCATCATTGGGACAAACATTGCTTCTATAAGAAAGGTAAAAGGTTGTAGCACAGACAGAATATGTTGACTACATTTAATAAAATGAAAAATGTTTCATAGAAAAAGGAAATTCATAAAACACAACAAATTAACAGATCAAAACTAGTGACATGCGTAATAGATAGTGCTGGTACAGTATATTGAATCATTTGAAAGCAAAAAACTACCAACTAACTAACATTTTTGTGTGTGAAATCCTTAGACATGAGATAATAACATGTCTAGTCGGATATCTAAAATGTTGCATCTTGCTACAGATCTATAAAGATGGGTACCCTAAGACTGGACTGGGGTACTATATGACAAAGACTTGATGTTCTCTTGTCAGTGATAGGGATCAGCACTCTCCCATCATTCTGTGAAAATGTTCGTCACATTTCTGTCAGTTTCCCCCGCTTCACCAAACGATGGGGTCAGCTCCTCAGCTCCTCAGAAGACCTCCGATTAATGCACCTTTAAACCATGACAGCTGAAAAACCCAAGTTTGATTCTTAGAATGTCTATATCTACATAAGGTCAGACACACCAGGAGCTGTGCCTTGGAGAATAATGTCTGCTCATTCTCTCAATTGATCACTATATGGAGTACCCTGGTTTAAATAGCAGGTTGCAAAAATCCCAATAAAGGACAGGCACATAGAGCCAGTTTCCCGGACACAGATTAAGCCTAGTCCTGGACTAAAAAGCATGCTCAATGGAGATTTTCCATTGAAATAGGTTTTCAGCGCAGGACTTGGCTTAATCTGTGTCTGAGAAACCGTCCCATAATGTTGCATGGTTTTGGCTTTCTCACCTTAGGTTGTATAGGTTGTATATTTTACATTGTCAGCCTTGTTAATTTTCCGTATTTTCCACCCACTTTGGCTACCCTGAGGTATCTGGACAGGTAGTGTGGCCGGTGACAGTCATTAACAATGGCTGGTGCTGAATGAAGACAAACGGTAGACAAGGCCAGTTTCCAGTAGGGCTAAGCTGCTTACAAGATAAATACTCACAGGGTGACCCTTCAGTCCATGATGAACAACCTCTTGTGCTCTGCACAGCCTCTGCCCACCACCTCCTATAGCCAGACCAGACGCTGGGGGAAGGGGCCACTATGAACTCACCTTCTTTAGCCCTAGATGGAATGTACCATAGTAGCTCATTAGTATACCTTCAGGTGAAAGAAATGGTGGCAAAAAAGAAAAACATTATCACAGACTGGCAAGATTCTGTCCCCAAGAACGACTCAAGGTATTGAGCTACCTCAATTCCATCAACTCGCCAATTCGGTCATAAAGCAAGGACGAAAATGGATGTAAAGCAGCAGATACAATCTCCCTTTTCACTTGTGATTGAATTATTTGGGCACTCTGGATACCTACAGTACACACTACAAACCCCAATATCTTCAATATTTACATTTAGAATATTGTATTACAAGGATGCTCCTGCCTGTTTAAAAAAACGACTCATCAACTCAATGTTATATCAAGTTGGGCAAATGCTAGGTTTAAAGCTGTTTTTGAAAAGAGAAACACAATGCACCCCCTGCTCCTCCATGTAGTTACATCCAGAGGAACAAGGGCACTATTTTGGATGATTTTCTACACCCCTTGCCAATTAAATCTCAAAGAGGGATTCTCTGCTACAGTAGCTGTAGTGTTTGTGGTTCCTGTCTGTTCGGGGACCAAGGTCAAGATAGGAACCCCTAGGCCACCCTAATTATGACCCAAAGCCATGCCACTCAAGAGCCACT
This sequence comes from Salmo trutta, assembly GCF_901001165.1. Classification (NCBI taxonomy): domain Eukaryota; kingdom Metazoa; phylum Chordata; class Actinopteri; order Salmoniformes; family Salmonidae; genus Salmo; species Salmo trutta. The sequence goes on along the minus strand of NC_042985.1, from coordinate 42,702,208 downwards.
GGGGTTGCAGGGTCAGAGGTCAAAATCAGAGTGGGGGTGCCTAGAAAGGGATGCAGTCCACACCTATTGTCCATTGATGTCTAGTGCATGCCTCTCTGATATACAAGACTTTGGTAGAGGTGTTTATCATTAACTTGTAAGATACTGATACATTGATGTTGATATCTGGTGCAGTTATTCATGAATCAATGTCACCCACCCAGTAAGTGTACTCAATGACTTCATGACTTGATTAGTTTAGATATCGGATTATCTTCTGTTCCATTGAATAGTACTTATAAGGCCTATATTCTTAGTACTTTGTGTACTTGATCTAATATCAAATTGTATTCAAATCGATGTCACAAAAGATCCTTAGATTAAGGATCAACATTGGTTTCAAAAATTCAATTGGTTTCATTTGAAATTGCTACTGTATCGTCTGATCTCTGGGTGCTAGCTATGTTGCCATTAAGAGCTTTTCACAAGATTTTGCATTCCCCATACAGCAACCGTCTTAACACCTATATACTCCTGCATATGTTGTATATCACTTGTCATGATTGAGAAAAAGAAAACCCTCATATAATTTCTGTAGATGATCAGCTTCACTTCTTCCGCAGTATGAAAACTATTTTCCTACTCTCTCCTACTGTAGAATCTAAAAATAAGTCAATAGTAAAGGTTCCCTGCTTCCCGCCAGCTTCCAGACCCCCAGCCCTTAACCTTTCCCAAAGTTGCAGATGAAATGTCAGCGGCAGACCCTCAGGTATAAGTTAGAGGCCTAACCGGACAGCACCATGGTATGAATCACTGTCATTCTAAATGTGGAATCAGCAATTCCAGACCCATCCTATCTGGACATTTAAAAGGGAAAAGGGCTGCTCCAGGAGCTTTGGTATTGATTTTTTCCCCGAACAAAGAGACTTTCTCTAATACATGATACATCATAATCACTTAATTTGTAACCTTGCCACAACAGATGTACAGGAGTTTCAAAACAGACATTTACCTGTAAGGGTACGGACCGACTCTTGTGTCTAACAATGACACACTGAGAACATAAAGTCTGAAGGCCTTAATGTATAGGTTTCTACAGTATATCCTCTATTGAAATTGTTAACACAATGAAAATATTGGTCTTTGTTTGGTCTGTTCATGTCCATTTTCCTTTTCTCAATGAATTTGACATGACTGTAAGTCACAATATACTGTCTCTCTGCGTTTTGTCTTCAGTATGTTACCGGTAGAAAAAAATACACATCTGAAAATGATGGATGGCTCCCAAACAAAAACACTGTTTGAAGAAAAAGGAACAGTGACATATACATAACTCAAAATCGTACTGTCTGTTTTTGTTACAGCATATTATAATATTGTATTTATTATTTTCTGTCCTTTGTCCGACTATAATTTATCCCTGTCGATTGTATATGTTTTAAATGTTTGATACATTTTTTTTCTGATATTTATTGTAAAGATGTGGGAATTTAAGCTTAAGCCAGGGTTCCCAAACTGGCAGCCTGCAGGCCAAATATGATTTTATTTGGCCCCCCAAGTTTTCTGAGCAAACAAAGATAATATATATTATCTTTGTTTGCTCAGAAAACGTATATATATATATATATATATATATATATATATATATATATATATATATATATATATATATATATATATATATATAAATATATAAATGTAAATATATATATACTTTTTTTAATTGTTGGCCATAAAAGAACATAGAAACACCAGCGAATCAGCTTCAAATAATTTCAATTTGGGAAATCTGTTCCAAAGTATTCCCAAGCATAATAGGGAGATGATCGTATATAAATGTGAGCAAGGTTTGAAATTATTATGTTTTAGTCAAATATTATATCTAATTGGGATTATTGAGGTCAATTTGCAGTCAATAAATCATTTTTAATTATGTTCCATTCCCCCTGACCATCCGTTCAAGAAAAAATCGGCCCGCGGCTGATGATCCCTGACGTAAGCTATCATTTGCCAAGAACTTAGTTAATTATTAATAGCCAGAGAAATGCACTTTCTTAACAACCACATTTACATTTTCATTTAGATTTCTAATAGGAGAATCATCAAACAAAAGGTTCAATCAGCCCCCCCCTCCCCCCAGCCACCACCCCTCCCACCCACCCACCCACCCAGCGACACACCCCACCCACCCTGAACATTTTGCAATCTGGGCCGAGATGAGGATGGCGGCCCTTGAAGTGGCTCGGTGAACGATGTGAGACACACACTGATGCCTCCTCTGTCTGATCTGCACTGAATCTCCTCTCCTCCTCTCCCGGGCGGCGAGCCTCACAGCAGATGCCACACTGCATCAGAACCAGTTTGCCTTCCTCTCTCGGACAGTCTAAAACACTTTTCCTGATCTCTTTCATCTTGATGGATTGTCAATATATGGATTGTCTTGCTCTCTAATTCAGTGAAAAAATCTAGTTTTCCATTAGTCTCTGCCTCTCTAATTTTCACTACAGCTTTTCTAAGTGTAATTATTAAAGGCAGATTCAAGAAAGCAATTACTGAACTAGTGTTCGTATCTTTGAAATCTTAATAAGCAGACAGAATGGGGTGTGGAGAACACAATACGATGGTACAATTCCCTGCTAGCCTTGTTATCACCTGGCACTATCAATTTATGTTACTCAAATTTAGCGTTTAAGGGTATTTACCAAAAAAAAAAGAAATTCAATACTAAGCCAACCGATGATGTGAAAGTAATAGCTATATTACATTGCATGACTTAGACATTCATTGGTCAAACATTTACAACTAAATGTTACTGTATGAAAGGATAAACTCAGACTGGCATCTACCGATTACTGCCGTATTGAACTGCAAGAGATGCAAATTCATTTATTAGAACAACATGTAAAAGTATTGCAAACAATCAGGGATGGACAGAGACTAGAAATCGGCTCTTTTTTACAAAGCATTGTCATCCAAGTATACAACTGTATGTACAATGCGATTTATGCGCTAAGATAACAGAACATACAACACTTCCAAACAAAATGGGTACAACAAAAGCAGCATGAAAAGAAAAGGAAAGAAAAAAAATCCTGAGACAAGACAAACAAAAATGTAAAAAATGTGTTACCCCTGAACCCTCTCAAGTTCAAATAAAATCTAATTTATTGATCACATACACATGGTTAGCAGATGTTAATGCGAGTTTAGCGAAAAGTTCCTCTGCTGGTCAGGTCCAATCTCCTGATGAGTTGAGGTGGTCTGAGCATGGTTCTTCCTCTGACCCAGTGGGCAAAACTGGTTGGAATGACGCCATTTCAGTGGGTCTTCAAGTCTTTGACTTGAGACAGTATTGTTTTAGTCAATACAGTGGGGATGATACCATGATACAGTGGGGATGATACACTACAGTAAACTCAAGCTATTGTACCACATTCAAAATAGATGCTTGGTACTGCCCTGGTCCTCCCTGCAGAAATGTATACATCTTCTCTCTAGACCACAAATCTCATCTATGAGGAATGGTAGGCACTTTATGTTGACTACAACTCAGCTTTTCATTTATGATATTATGTCTCTCAATATACATCATTCACAACATTTCATCATTCATGTTCTGATACTGAGGTAGACATTTTCATACGCTTTATGTGCAAGGTGTTGATTTGTCATGTCATGCACTTCTAAGAACTTTGCTGCCATCGGCAGAGACTACCCACTGGATACACCATGTCATTTCAACATGGGTAATTGGGTAATATTTGGTTGAGACGTTGATCAACAACCTATATTCACCCACTTAAAAAGACAGACAAAAAGTTTGTTGAATTTCCAATGTGTTATCAGTTCTAAAAGCACAACCAAATTCCGATGGAAAAACAATGTCTGATTTTTGGTTTAGTTGTCACCCAAATGTCTTTCACTCCACTTTCAACCATTTAAAAACACAACAAAATTCAAATGGGAATACAATGTCAGATATTTTGTTTATGTATACAACAGATTAATCTAATAGCAGAACCAAATGACCTGGATTGCAGTAAAAGTACATGGTACGAGTGATCAATGCCATTCGAGATTCTGCACAGATTATTACAGCAATTGTGAAGATCTCCACAGACCTGCAATGACCTATGCATGCTATCTTGAACATGCTTTATATGATTACATAAGAAGAAATGTATAGTTGCAGTAACTTCAAAATTTAGCCATGGTTGTGTTTCTCATTTTAAGGTTCAATGGTACATTTGTTTGTAAAATAGCTTTCACTTTAGGCTATTTATTATATTTCAAAAGTGATATTGTGTTTGGTTGTCAACCAAAACTAAACATTTGAAGGAGATTTATCTTTTGCTTAGAAAGTTTAATCTGTGCCACTGACTCACTGTCTTGTTGGTAACTCATAACCACCATCGATAAAAGACAGTACGCTGTCTTCATCGATCTGGTCAAGGCTTTCGACTCTGTCAATCACTGTATTCTTATCGGCAGACTCAACAGCCTTGATTTCTCAAATGACTGCCTCGCCTGGTTCACCAACTACTTCTCAGACAGAGTTCAGTGTGTCAAATCGGAGGGCCTGTTGTCCGGACCTCTGGCAGTCTCTATGGGGGTGCCACGGGGTTCAATTCTCGGGCCGACTCTCTTCTCTGTATATATCAATGATGTCGCTCTTGCTGCGGGTGATTCCCTGAACCACCTCTACGCAGACGACACCATTCTGTATACATCTGGCCCTTCTTTGGACACTGTGTTAACTAACCTCCAAACGAGCTTCAATGCCATACAACACTCCTTCCGTGGCCTCCAACTGCTTTTAAATGCTAGTAAAACCAAATGCATGCTCTTCAACCGTTCGCTGCCCGCATACCCAACTAGCGTCACTACTCTGGACGGTTCTGACTTAGAATATGTGGGAAACTACAAATACCTAGGTGTCTGGCTAGACTGTAAACTCTCCTTCCAGACTCATATTAAACATCTCCAATCCAAAATTAAATCTAGAATCAGCTTCCTGATCAGCAACAAAGCCTCCTTCACTCACGCCGCCAAACATACCCTCGTAAAACTGACTATCCTACTGATCCTCGACTTCGGCGATGACATTTACAAAATAGCTTTCAATACTCTACTCAGCAAACTGGATGCAGTCTATCACAGTGCCATCCATTTTGTCACCAAAGCCCCTTATACCACCCACCACTGCGACCTGTATGCTCTAGTCGGCTGGCCATCGCTACATATTCGTCACTAGACCCACTGGCTCCAGGTCATCTATAAGTCTATGCTAGGTAAAGCTCCATCTTATCTCAGCTCACTGGTCACGATAACAACACCCACTCGTAGCACATGCTCCAGCAGGTATATCTCACTGGTCATCCCCAAAGACAACACCTCCCTTGGCCACCTTTCCTTCCAGTTCTCTGCTACCAATGACTGGAACAAATTGCAAAAATCGCTGATGCTGGAGACTTATATTTCCCTCACTAACTTTAAACATCAGCTGTCCGAGCAGCTAACCGATCGCTGCAGCTGTACATAGCCCATCTGTAAATAGCCCACCCAATCTACCTACCCCATCCCCATATTGTTTTTATTTAGTTTTCTGCTCTTTTGCACACCAGTATTTGTACTTGCACATCATCATCTGCTTATCTATTTTTCTGAATTGTAATTACTTTGCTACTATGGCCTATTTATTGCCTTACCTCCTCATGCCATTTGCACACACTGTATATAGACTTTATTTTCCCCACATTGTGTTATTGACTGTATGCTTGTTTATTCCATGTGTAACTCTGTGTTGTTGTTTGTGTGGCACTGCTTTGCTTTATCTTGGCCAGGTCACAGTTGTAAATGAGAACTTGTTCTCAACTAGCCTACCTGGTTAAATAAAGGTGAAAAAAACTGGCTTTGGGTTTTAGGTTATTGTCCTGCTGAAAGGTGAATTAATCTCCCAGTGTCTTGTGGAAAGCAGACTGAATCAGGTTTTCCTCTAGGATTTTGCCTGTGCTTAGCTCCATTCAGTTTATTTTTTATCCTGAAAAACTCCCCAGTCCTTAACGATTACAAACATACCCATAACATGATGCAGCCACCACTATGCTTGAAAATCTGGAGAGTGATACACAGTAACATGTTGTATTGGATTTGCCCCAAACATAACACTTTGTATTTTTGACAAAAGTTAATTGCTTTGCCAATTTTTTTTGCAGTATTACTTCATTGCCTTGTTGCAAACAGGATGCATGTTTTGGAATATTTGTATTCTGTACAGGCTTTCTTCTTTTCACTCTGTCAATTAGGTTAGTATTGTGGAGTAACTACAATGTTGTTGATCCATCCTCCGTTTTCTCCTATCACAGCCATTAAACTCTTTAACTGTTGTAAAGTCACTATTGGCCTCATGATGAAATCCCTCAGCGGTTTCCATCCTCTCCAGCAACTGAGTTAGGAAGGATGCCTGTATCTTTTTAGTGACTCGGTGTCAAAGGGATAATCAATGTTTGCTTTAAAAATATATATTATTACCCATCTACCTTTGCGAGGCATTGGAAAACCTCCCTTGTCTTTGTGGTTGAATCTGTGTTTGAAATTCAGTGCTTGACTGTGGGACCTTAAAGATAATTGTATGTGTTGGGTACAGAGATTCAAAAATCATGTTAAACACTATTATTGCACACAGAGTGAGTCCATACAACTTATTATGTGACTTGTTAAGCAAAATTTGACTCCTGAACTTATTTAGGCTTGCCACAACAAAGGGTTCAATTTTAAATAATTTGTAAACATTTTGAAAAACATCATTTCACTTTGACATTATGGGGTATTGTGTTTAGGCTAGTGACAAATAATCACAATTTAATCAATTTTAGATTCAGGCTTTAAGACAAGAAAATGTAGAACAAGTCAAGGGGTGTGAATACTTTCTGAAGGAACTGTAGGCCTAAATAGCATCATTGATTATATATGAGTGATAAAGTATGGTCACATTTAATTTATCTATTAAACCTATACCCTTTGGAAAGACTTTGATAGCAACAGTGACTCTATTTCGTTTTTAAGTGGTCTAATTAGTTCTCAGTCATTCTCATGATAGCTCATTGGTAATAGCCTGTGACAAATATCATAGCTGGGCTGGGCCTGGTTAAAACCCTGGATGGAAGACCAAAGGGTGGCTGTAGATAGATCAATTATCCAGTAGGAGGTGCTGCCCAGCCTGTTGTTGTTTATTTTCTCATAGTGGATATCACAGGAGGTTGGTGGCACCTTAATTGGCTCGTGGTAATGGCTGGAGTGGAATAAGTGAAATGGTATCAAATACATCATACACATGGTTTACATGTGTTTGATGCCATTCCATTCGCTCCTTGCCAGCCATTATTATGAGCCGTCCTCCCGTCAGCAGCCTCCACTGGTGGTTATAACTATGAAGATCTGACGTTGTTTTAAATGTACAAATTCAACATATTTTATACAAGGTTTGTCTGTGTTGAAGTCTGGTTACCATGATGACATTATCCTGTGATTGAAATTTCAGCCTCAAAACAACAGATTACTTTCTTCAAATCCAATGTATTTTCCATGTCGATTCCACTACCACAATACGTTGACAAATAAACGTTGATTCAACTAGTTTGTGCCCAGTGGGAAGGAACTTTGGGTTTGAAAATGACCTCCGCAGTAGCCGTCACCGTTTGAGTAATTTCCAAAGTAGCAAAAGGAAAACTGTCAAACTAGTTTCTGACATAAATTTCCATCCCTCAATGTCAAGTGACACCAGTGAAAGGCCAGGGGAAACTGTTTATTGATCAGTGTAAAACTATTCAAGGGAGCAGATGAGGTTATATCTGAGATAGGCACTTACCAACCAAGACATTATGCTGCCCACCAGAGTGCTTTAAAGAACATAACTTCATTACATCACGCCACTTGTATTTATATCATTTTAAAGACCCTGCTGATTGGTTTGTATAGGTGTTGATGGGAGCGGCTTCCTAGCACATCAGAGCTATTAACTGATAATCGTGCCCATTCATAATCTCCTGCATACTAAATGCTTGGATGTCACAGTGCATTTACAGGGTCAGGAATTGGAACTTGGCCAGTTAATGAAATGGGAAGAACTCCAGCCCAAGCCATTTGACACTGCCAGCTGCACCCTATCACAATTAAATTAATTCCATTTGCAATTCTGACCTTTCCCCGAAGCGAACAAAGAAAATAGGCAGCAGGAGCCTCGATTTTGGACCGCTCACAATGAGGCAAATGATCTTTTCTCAACGTATTCATAATGGATTTGATTGTTGGTGACATTAATAAAAGCACTTGATCAATATTTTAAATCAGATACTCAAAGAAATTCCATTACAATAAAATAACAAACTGAATTTTATAATATCTTCACTCTATTGTTTTGCCATTCATTTCAATGGAAAGAGCAGAAAAGCAGTTAACTGCTCGTATTGCCATGAGTAGACAGTGAGGGAAAACTGTCAGAGTCCATAAAATGCCCATCACAAATGATAATGTGCTGTGCAGGAGTCAGCACCACAGCTCTCAAGATGGGAAAATATTGGCAAGTGTCAGATAGCCAATAGATTTATGTATGCAAATGTGCAGGATCAATATGTCTGCCATTGCTGAAATTCACAATGGCTTTTGTGGTTCTCAGGAATATTTTCTGTCAAATAAAATCAAGTCGTAGAAAAAACTGAATATGAAAGGAAAACAGTCCTAACCCGGAGGAAGAGCAGAGATATTGTGAAAAGGCCACGGTCAATGTTCCACAAGGACTTTCAGCATGATTAAATCAACAATGAATGTCACCAAAAGGACAAGGGAGAAGTATAGCTACATCACTAAAGCATTTACATTGTGGTATTGAAATTCACTTTGTGTCCTTCAAAAACATTTATTACATTAAATAAATATCTCTCCTCCTCCACGCGTCCTACAAAATGGTACACCCGACTACTTTACAAATAAAGAACTGAATAGATAATATGAACGAGAAATAAAAAACAAACTAAGCACAATGGGACAGACATGCTTGTAACAAGACAGTGGCATTGGTACCCATGGGAACTCAAGTCAAACGTAAAGGTTGTGGTATCTGCATAATCATTACCACTTGGACAGTAAGTCATTCTGTGAAGACAATCAATGTTTTTTTAAGGAATCTTAAAAACAAGGGAGAGTGCTTTAACGAAGATCTAGTGGTCATGTAAATGGCCAAGTTGACAATATTGCTATAAGCAATTGAGAAGTAATCTGAATTCACATACATATTCTAGTTTGTTAACAAACAAAATACTATTATATTATTCGGAGTGGCTGCACGACCTTTGTTCGACCCACCCCTAAGGCCACTTTTCCCCCAATTTGAAACCTCCTTTTAATGTATATTATTCACCCCATAGGATAATAAGCACCTTGTGTATGGCAGTCTCTAACTTGGACTAAAGTGATAGCACTCTAGGTTCAAATGCTCTTAAACAAAATACTTCGACTCCTTTAAATGCTGTGTCCACGCTTGCAGACAGTGACCCTCATTTGGAAGTGCAGATTGAGCCCAGTTTAATAGTCACCCATGGATAATATCACATCTTCTGCATTGAACCAGAACAGAACGACTTGCTCATCTGAGCACTTTTCTAGTTATCAGGCCTCATCTCCTCTGACTCCAATGACCCGGAGTCCCTGATGCCAGAGGGCCACATGCTCAGTGTTGAGCTGTGGAATTAAGGTTAGGTGGTAAGACACAGAAACTAACGGGAGCGCAATTGGGAGTCATTTCTCTTCCAGCCACCAAATGAGCAGGCAAAGGATCATCCGAGACCACAGGAGCCCCACTATCAACAGATAAGAGAAAGAAATGAATACGATTGGGCACTGAACTTCAGCCCTCCCTTATCCTTTAGTATATGAACTCCAGACAGATTTAATAGAAATTTGCGAAATCAGGAAACCCTAATATCATGCAATCTATCAGTGAGTTAGCTGTGGTACATACTCTTTGCTTCACACGAAAAGTCAGAAAAAAATACTTTAAAATCTAAATCAAATTGTATTTGAAACAACAGGTGTAGACTAACACTGAAACACTTACTTAAAGGCCCTTCTCAATAATGCAGAGAGAGAGAGAGAGAAAATAAAAATAATAGAAAGATAATAACACGTAATAATAAAAGTAATAATAAATACACAATGAGTAACATTGTGTATAAAACTTATGTCGTTCACATAATTTAAGCGTGAATGTCATGTAAGCAACTGAGCAAACACTTTGGAATGAATGATCACCCTGTACAACTTTGACTAAAATATGTAAAGAAAAACCAAAGGCATAACCAGGCAGATTACACAAAGACCACCAAAAATAACCACTATGGGAAACAGTTTATTTTACATCATGTCCACAATCCTGCATAATTACAAAATAGTACAATCAGATGCTTTCAAATATTTTTTTCTTAATTATCTCTTTGTCAGCACAACCGTATAGAAAAATACAAAGCCCAGAGAGTAATCATTGCTCACTGATAGTGACAGTGGAAAGACAAATGTCTAACCACTGGGACGACTGCTAGAGATCTGGGAGAAAAGGGGGCTCACATTTGCAAGCAAATTATATTTTGGGAGAGCTGGCAGCAGTGCAGCAGTGTGCATGACAAACTGGTGCAATTTCAGCCATGTCGCAGGAGCAGGGCGATATTTGTCTCATGTTGGCAAGGGTTAGTTTCCTGCTGTACGTAGTGCTCTCAGATTTGAATCGCTAGGGGTCCAGGGGCCTTCTCTTGACAGGGCACAAATAATTACAGTACACTCTTTTCAGTGTACTCTATTATATTGCTCTTCTTATCTGTGGGCTGAGGGTGTACTTGATCAAGTAAGGTCACTGTATTTTGACCACAACACACCATTACATTGCTATTTGGAGATATGATAAATAAAGCCAATGCTAGACAACATTTTTATCTGTTCTGTAGCTTTTTGTTCATTCGGCTCTTTTTTACCTCATGGTGTACATATACTGAGGAATGTTAAAACTGCAAAGGGAAAATAGAGATACATTCAGTGTTTTTGTGTAATTGATGAGGTAAAATAAATGTACCTACATTATTCTAAACCTGCACTGAATGCCTCCGATGTCAGGATAAGGTTTGGTCTATAGGATGCAAAATAGGTTTATCTAGAATAATCCATGCGATCACTTTGTGTCTCCTTTACAGTGCAACTCAAACAGCACTCTTACAAACAGCCGATTTATTAACAATACATTATTTACATAAATATGTAATTGCATTTAACTAAAAGCAAATTACAAATTTAAATATAAATGTACAGGATATCATATCCAGAGTACTGAATACAGTGGGCTAGAAAGAGGTTTATCCCCAAAAACAATCACATATTTAAATATGTTTTGAGTAGCTCAACCCTGTCACAATTGATTTTTCCTTCTTTTTGATAATAAGAAGGGGCGATTGATGCATGTTCCATGCCGTTCCTACTTGGAACACAGGCTGTGTCAGTAAGATAGAGATAATCCTACAAAACAGTACAACAAAAACCTATAGTGAGTTAAGGTTCATACAAAATCAAATCAAATTTTATTTGTCACATGCTACGTAACAACAGGTGTAGACTAACAGTGAAATACAGGTCCTTTCCCAACAATGCAAAGTTAAAGATGAAGATAAACATTTGAATAAAACATTCAAATAGTGACACGAGGAATAAATACATAGTGAATAACAATAACAAGTAAAAATGGCTGTAAACAGGGAGTACCAGTGCCGAGTAAATATGCAGGGGTAAAAGGTAATTGAGGTAGCTATGTACATTCAGGTAGGGGTAAAGTGAATAGGCAACAGGATAGATAATAGAATGTAGCAGTAGCATATGTGGTGAGTGTGAAGTTTGTGTGTGCGGAATCAGTGTGCATGTGTGTGTGTGAGTGTGTGCACACAGTAGGTATCGTTTCTCTTTATAAGCGTCAGAAGGGAATCTGAAATTACAATTCCATTTTCAATGCTTCTCTATGAGTACAAATTTGGAATTTCAGTTTACTTCCTGAATTGAAATGGAATTTACTCCCAACCCTGGCCCTGACTTTTATCTCACCAACAAACAATATCCTAACTAACCGGTTTAACTAACAATTGGTTGAATCAACCAAACGTTTGATGAGGTGGCATTACATGTCCCACTGAAACTAACTATGGGTGGATATATTTCATTCAAGATGTAGTATAGTACTATAATACGTGACAACTTGTAATCATTAGTCCAAATGAATGAGTTTCTATTGGAGAAATTCAGGTGGGTCCCTCCCCGTTTTGTCCATTTAAGAACATTTTGCAACAGAATCGGCATAATGAATACACCCCTGATATGATTTTGGAGTGTTTCCTGTTTCAACATCTTAGTCTCCTGCATTGTATCAAATCCTGATAAAGGGTAGGAATGTGTATGCTATTGAAAACACCTGTGAGTTTCTAGTGAAACTGGGCTTTGTGGATCCCTGCAAGAGCACTAAATTGAGTGGTGTCAATAGTGACATGGTCCCATACACAAAGGCCCTTAAGGAGTGGACTCACTTCGTGTCTCTCATAATGGGCTGCCTCACATATGAATTTCCTCTTTTACAGATACCTAAAGCAATGCATTAATAAGACAGCTTGTCAATATGACAGCGACAATGCAAAGTCATGTGCACTGGACTTTCTGACAGCTCTTTGAAGACGTATTATGCAGTTCTAAACACTGGACAGGACATGTCGGGATGATTGTGTTCTGTATAAAGTTGTTGGGCTACGAGAGACGTAATACTGGCAAGTAAAAAAAATCAAGTTGTAAATTGGCCACTGCTTATAACAAACTGGTAGTTCTATCAATAAGTGTACAAAACAATAGAAACAACTTCCTAATATTGAGTTGCACCCCCACAAGGTGTCAAAAGCATTCCACAGGCCCATGTTGACTTCCAATCCTTCCCACAGTTGTGCCAAGTTGCCTGGATGTCCTTTGGGTGGAGGACCATTCTTGATACACACGGGAAACTGTTCAGCGTGAGCACACTCCAGTGTGCCTGGCACCTATTAACATACCCCCTCTGAATGGCACACACACAATCACGTCTCAATTGTCTCCAGGCTTAAAAATCCTTAAATCTCCTCCAATTTATCGACACGGGTTGAAGTGGATTTAACAGGTGACGTCAGTAAGGGATCACAGCTTTCACCTGGATAGTCGGTCATGGAAAGACATTAGATGTGTTCCTAATGTTTGTACACTCAGTGTATGTCTCAATAACATGTACAGTGTTAGTATATTTTAATGAGAATGAATGGAACTGTTAAAGAAAATAAACAAGCTTTCCTCAGAAACTATCATGTGGTCCGCATGGAATGCGTATGAAGCACCGTAGTAACTGAAAACTCTTTTGTGTACAGTACAAAGACAAGACCTGTCAGCCAAGTGATATGCACAGCGACTACACCATTTCAAAACATCACAACCAACACTGAGATACATTCCTTTATTAGAATTAAAGTACTCAAACATTTGCGGCATGGGAATGTAAAGTCAAAAGAAAAGGCTTTCAAATTAAACAACACAACAAAAAAATCTATTAAAGAAATCGTCAACCATTGCACATTAAGTGGCAATTATTAAATGCACAAATCATACTGGTAGTAAATAAGACAGAGTAGTAGTGTTTGATCAATCAGGGAGTGCGAAGTCCCTGGTTTATCACAGTCCTCGTGCGGTTAATCTCTCAACAGAAATGGGACAGGTGCTTCTTTCAGGTGAAATCATAGGGTAACAGAGCAATTCTCCACCAAAATTAAGTGGTTTTATTATGCATGTCAAAATGTGTATTTTGTTTCTCCATGCATTCTCTTGAAGGCGTGATCTGGACGTAAACATAAGAAAATGTGTGATCATCAGACAGGGGTGCTATGGTTGGCAAAAACGCAGGCAAGGCGGGCCATCCAGTTATTATGCGATAGCTTTGGCTTCGGGTAAGAACGCCTCCCAATACTTTATCAGCTGTGGAGCAGAAGGGAAAATACAGCGAGAATCCAATTAGCTACATGACCATGCGTCAAACTTTTAAGGTAATCCTTAGGAAAATGAAGTTCAAGAATGTCTATTGTCAGTAAAAAAAAATCTAACAGCAAAACATTTAGTAGTATTAGGCCCACATGTTTATTTCCCTTTCAAATAGTATATTTAGGAAGTATATTATTTCAAAGTATGTTTTCAGACATACTGCCACACAACGCACTTTTCTGACGCTAATACTTGGCACATTTTTTATTTTAAGTTGAGTATTATGCTAATTAGATCGTATGTAGAATTCAGGGAAAACATGCAAGACAATCACTAAATTGTCAACATATTTTAATAAATTTCATAATCAAATATAAATTATGACATTTGTTACAAGTTGGTGCAATTGGTGTGCATGTGGTTATGTCATTTTACTCTCCCTCTACACTACCAATAGGAATCCAAACCCAGATTTGCTGTACCTGCTGTTGTGTTTGCACAAGCGACTCCAGGTATTGAATAATGACAACTTTGAAGTCCTTCACCCTTTCTTTCTGTAACAAGAGAGACATGGTCACAGGTCAGACAAAATAACATTATTAGAACACATGCGGTCGGTGTAATAAATCACTATCAAAAGTATCATCATAATACTGCAGTAAAAAAAATATATATATTTTAGTTAGGGCTGTCCTGATATCACAAATCAACAATTCAGTGTTTATGGAAACATCAAACTAGCAATAAGGGTAAACATTTGTACTCGTCTTATTTCTAAACTTTAGTTTAACAGGCCCCTCCCATCCACATGATGCCCATATTCTGGGGCGAAACCAAATACATAAAAGGTGTTTTATCGTGTTCATCATACCTCGAATCGGCTCACTTCTTTTCGAATGGTTTTGGAAATCAGCTCAAAGTCTTTTTCACCTTGCTGGACCTTCCCCTCCAACTGCAAAGACAAAATGACATGTTCTCTCCACTAAGAAAGTCCACAGTCCAAAACAAGTACACAAGTGTACAGATGTATTCTACACTGGTGTACTGGATTTATACACTAACCT
The DNA here is from genome assembly GCF_901001165.1 of Salmo trutta. Classification (NCBI taxonomy): domain Eukaryota; kingdom Metazoa; phylum Chordata; class Actinopteri; order Salmoniformes; family Salmonidae; genus Salmo; species Salmo trutta. The sequence goes on along the minus strand of NC_042985.1, from coordinate 42,687,101 downwards.
GTTGCATAATTAACTGTTACTGGTCAGTTACTACTGTATACATTATCCATTAGTCAATTGCATTTGATTTTTTTTTTTAAAGGTATTAAGCAATTACTAGTAATGAGGATAGACAAATTCTCAGGAGTTATGGGGTAAAGTAAACTCACTATTTACTGGAGATGATTGACAATACCAAGTTAATGGTGAAGCAATGAATATTAAGTTGGAGTAAAAAAAGCAATAATTTAAGACAAGCCCATTTTTACGCTTGCAAATACGAAACAGTCCTGCTCGTAAAGATAGTGTAAGACAGTCACATGAAGCAGTTTGCACAATGCTGTGCCAATTTGCACAGTCCATTTATATATTCAGTTTATTAGGTTTTCAACCCTCACTTTGTCAAATCCTCATCCCCTAGTCCAGCATTTCCCAAACTCGGTCCCTGGGACCACAAGGGGTGCACGTTGTTTTTTGCCCTAATACTACAGACGATTCAAATAAAAACTTGATGATTAGTTGATTATTTGAATCTGCTGTGTAGTGCTGGGGGAAAAAACTAAACGTGCACCCCTTGGGGTCCCGAGGACAGAGTTTGAGAAACCCTGCCCTAGTCCCAAAGTGATCACTTGTCTATTGATATCATTTTAAGTTTCAAATGAACCAGCCAAACTTAGTCTTTTGACAAGATGATCCATGTGACACTAGATAGGCACTTCAATGTGTGCAGTTTAGTGGTGAAATGAAGTGATGAAGAAAAGTAAATAAAAAAAGCCAAGCCCAGGGTCCTACCTCCTCAATCTCCTTGGTAGAGGCATGGCAGGGAAAATGCAGAAATTAAAGAGGCTGAAAATGTTTTGTTCTTAAAATAATTCAAACATGAACCCACTGTTGCCAAACACAGGTGAACTATAGAGGAACGGCATTCCACTGATCAAAGCAAACAGTTAGTAGGGCAGTAGCCGTTACAAGAGTCACCCTGGTTAGCATGCAATGTCCAAGACAGAAAGGGGAGATATTCAACTTAAAAAACAACCCCTCTGTGAATATCTCCAGTAGCATGCGTTATGACAAAAACGTCTGGATTAATCTACCACCCCCCGAATCTTACTGTCCTTAGTGTAATACTTATTATTGACCAGAGGGGGCAGTGTGGTTTAAGATTTGGTAAATTAGTAAGTACATGGATAATACAAAAATCTATGTTTTATTGTCACATAAACAGGATAGGTACAGTGAAATGTGTTGTTTTACAGGATCAGCCAAAGTAGCAGGGCACCCCTGGAGCAAATTATGGTTAAGTGCCTTGCTCAAGGGCACAGACAGATTTTTCACCTTGTCTGTTATAAACATCCTAAGCAAAGTATTTCTTAGGTTTCTCATATTTAATGCAAACATTTACTTATGTTTAAAATAAAAGTGTAAAGTATGTGCCTACAATTCAGAAGTGTTTTAACAATTGAATCGATGGCAATACACATAGGGAGAAGTAGCAGGAGAGGAAAAGTAGAGAAAAAAATGGTGTTCTCATAAAGCTAATGACATTTAAGTTGAGTAGCGGAACATGTAATGATGGCCTAATTGTAAGCAATGTCAAATATGATCATATTCAAATTAGCTAACGCTAATCATTTGTGACCCTTTAACCAGTTTTCCCAAGCTGATGCCCAAATAACAGATCTAGAGATGAATGCCAAAATAAACTCAAGTAATTGTTTTACCAAAACAACGACACACTAAGGTTGGCTTGCTATTCCAAATCAAGGAGAGCAACTGGAGTTAACATGCTCCATTCAAGTTTAACACCCCTTCAGGAGTACCTGAATTTCCAGTCAGTAATGGAATGTGAAATAAAGCTTTAGAGGTGAATTTAATTAAGCTTATGTTTTGGGTTAGACTCCGCTTGATTGAGTAGCCTCCAGATACTATTCTCAATACCATTTTAAATGTTGTCAATGTGAAAACTAACTTCTTGAATACATTTTTACATTTTGTAACTAACTACACTGAACAAAAATATAAACGCAACAAGCAACAACGTCAAAGATTTTACCGAGTTACAGTTCAAATAAATTCATTAGGTCCTAATCTATGGATTTCACATGACTGGAATACAGATATGCATCTGTTGGTCACAGATAGCTTTAAAAAAAAATTACAAAATAAAAGTAGGGGCATGGCTCAGAAAACCAGTCAGTATCTTGTGTGACCACCATTTGCCTCATGAGGGCGATACATCTCCTTTGCATAGACTTGATCAGGCTGTTGATTGTGGCCTGTGGAATGTTGTCCCACTCCTCTTCAATGGCTGTGCGAAGTTGATGGATAATGGCGGGAACTGGAACATGCTGTCGTACACGTCGATCCAGAGCATCCCAAACATGCTCAATGGGTGACATGGCTGGTGAGTATGCAGGCCATGGAAGAACTGGGACATTTTCAGCTTCCAGGAATTGTGTACAGATCCTTGTGACATGGGGCGAAGCATTATCATGCTGAAACATGAAGTGATGACGGCGGATGAATGGCACGGCAATGGGCCTCAGAATCTCGTCACGGTATCTCTTCAAACTGCCATCGATAAAACGCAATTGTGTTCGTTGTCTGTAGCTTATGCCTGCCCTTACCATAACCCCACCATGTAGCACTCTGTTCACAAAGTTGACATTAGCAAACCGCTCGCCCACACGACGCCGGTACAGTTGAAACTGGGATTCATCCGTGAAGAACACACTTGTCCAGCTTGGCTGAGGCCATCAAAAGGTGAGCATTTGCCCAATGAAGTCAGCAACGATGCCGAACTGTAGTCAGGTCAAGACCCTGGTGAGGACAATGAGCACGCAGATGAGTTTCCCTGAGATGGTTTTTGACAGTTTGTGCAGAAATTCTTCAGTTTTGCAATCCGAAAGTGTCACCAGCTGTCTGGGTGACTGGTCTCAGATGATCCCGCAGGTGAAGAAGCCAGATGTGGAGGTCCTGGGCTGGCGTGGTTACACATGGTCTGCGGATGTGAGGCCAGTTGGATGTACTGCCATATTCTCGAAAACGATGTTGGAGGCTGCTTATGGTAGAGAAATTAACATGGTAGAGAAATTCAATTCTCTGGCAACAGCTCTAGTGGACATTCCTGTAGTCAGCATGCCAATTGCACAATCCTTCAAAACAAATCTGTGGCATTGTGTTGTGTGACAAAACGGCACATTTTAGAGTGGCCTTTTATTGTCCCCTGCATAAGGTGCACCTGTACAATGATCATGATGTTTAATCAGCTTCTTGATATATCACACCTGTCAGGTGGATGATTATTGGCAAAAGAGGAATGCTCATTAAGAGGGATGTAAACAAATTTGTGTAAACAATTTGAGAGAAATAAGCTTTTTGTGCATATGGAACATTTCTGGGATCTTTTATTTCAGCTCATGAAACATGGGGGCAACACTTTACATGTTGCGTTTATGTTTTTGTTCTGGGTGTCCTGCCACTATATAGCTGCCCTCCCTTGCAATTCTATCCAGCCTATTTGAGCACACGTATCATTTGCTTGTTAGTGAGGTGCCCTTTTCTCTTACCTCTTTAATTTCGTCCTGAGCCTGCTGTAGCTTGTCAGGCTTGTTTGCGAACTGGAGTTTGGCCTCAGCCTCACGCTTCTTCTGCAGCAAGAGTTGGGTGTCCTGCCACTTGGACCAAGTCTTCATCCGGTGGTCAAATACACCCTACAAAGCATACGTTTAGGTTCACTGCTAACCTCACATTAAATGGAATCGAAATGGGAATGTGCCTTTATTACAACAGCCAAGACAAAATGTTGAAAAGCAGAATTAGGGCCTGCAACAAGGTTTATAGTAGTAGAAGACTGGTGTGTAAGTTATTTTACTCTAGGTGAAATTCAACAACAAAAAACATTGGAAATGTATTGCAGATAATGAAGCCTTGGTAAGGGTATACATTCATAGGACTGTGCTAGGTGTCCAACGATCAAAAAAGGAAGGTGTTACGCACTTCCTAAACTTGAGAATATCAGTATGGGCAAAAAAATAATACAGATAAAATAAATGTGAGGCCCACACGGAATATATATGTTCCCCAGTGCTTTATTCCAGCACAGTGGTACAGGTCTCCAGTGAATACCTTGACTGCAGTGATGAGACGTACATAGTCCCCAAGCAGCTCGGAGAACAGGTAGAAATCAGCGTAAGCCTGGTCCTGGTGCAGCTGGTCGATCTTCTCCTCCACCTCGGCCAACTGCGACAGGGCCCGCGACAGAGCTGTGTGGTCCTCGGAGTTCCCCAGCATGGCTGCCGACTTGGCGAAGGATGCTGTGTTTACCGAAAGCTCTGAAGATGAGGAGAGAATAGAAAGGAAGAGAAAGTGATCATGACATTGTTTAGAAAGAGAACAGGTTCATAGGTGAAGAAATGCAAAGTGGTCCAATTTAAATGGTTCACAAAAAATGTGCAAGACAATTAAAAAAGGTCCAATGCAGCTGTTTTTATCTCAATATCAAATAATTTCTGGCTAACAATTAAGTACCTTACGGTGATTGTTTTAAATTAAAACAATCAAATATAAAGAAAAACAGTTTCTTAGCAAAGAGCAATTTCTCAAGCAAGAATTTTGGTAGGACTGTCTGGGAGTGGTCTGAGTGGGGAAGGGAAAACGGAAAACTAGCTGTTATTGGCAGAGAGGTTGGAACTCGCTTTCTTGTTGGTCTATTAACTGGTAACTCCACCAGGCAGGCCAAAACTCCACCCCGCCAAAACAGACTGAAATTTCAGGCAGTCTTTTCAAACAGTTCTTACACTAAAACGGGTATTATCAAACTTCAAAAAATGTACAGTATCATTCTAACCTCAGTGTGGAAATATACATAATATATATATATATATATATATATATATATATATATATACATATATATATACACACATACATACACACACACACACGTTTGACTGCACTGGGCCTTTAACAAAAATAACAACATTGTTCAATCGAGAATTGTATTATACATGGAAATTGTTTGATAATTGTAACACCAGACAGCACACGATATACAGTTGAAGTCGGAAGTTTACATAAACTTAGGTTGAAGTCATTAAAACTTGTTTCTCAACCACTCCACAAATTTCTTGTTAACAAACTATAGTTTTGGCAAGTCGGTTAGTACATCTACTTTGTGCATGACACAAGTAATTTTCCCAACAATTGTTTACAGACAGATTATTTCACTTCATCACAATTCCAGTGGGTCAGAAGTTTACATACACTAAGTTGACTGTGCTTTTAAACCGCTTGGAGAATTCCAGAAAATGATGTCATGGCTTTAGAAGCTTCTTATAGGCTAATTGACATCATTTGAGTCAATTGGAGGTGTACCTGTGGATGTATTTCAAGGCCTACCTTCAAACTCAGTGCCTCTTTGCTTGACATCATGGGAAAATCTAGACCTCAGAAAAAAATTGTAGACCTCCACAAGTCTGGCTCATCATTGGGAGCAATTTCCAAACGCCTGAAGGTACCACATTAATCTGTACAAACAATAGTATCTATATCCACAGTAAAACAAGTCCTATATTGACATAACCTGAAAGGCCATTCAGCAAGGAAGAAGCCACTGCTCCAAAACCGCCATAAAAAAGCCAGACTACGGTTTGCAACTGCACATGGGGACAAAGAGCATAGTTTTTTGAGAAATGTCTACTGGTCTGATGAAACAAAGATAGAACTGTTTGGCCATAATGACCATCATTACGTTTGGAGGAAAAAGGGGGAGGCTTGGAAGCCGAAGAACACCATCCCAACCATGAAGCACAGGGGTGGCAGCATCATGTTGTGGGAGTGCTTTGCTGCAGGAGGGACTGGTGCACTTCACAAAATAGATGGCATCATGAGGGAGGAAAATTATGTGGATATATTGAAGCGACATCTCAAGACATCAGTCAGGAAGTTAAAGCTTGGTCACAAATGTGTCTTCCAAATGGACAATGACCCCAAGCATACTTCCAAAGTTGTGGCTAAATGGCTTAAGGACAACAAAGTATTGGAGTGGTCATCACAAAGCCCTGACCTCAATCCTATAGAACATTTGTGGGCAGAACTGAAAAAGCGTATTCGAGCAAGGAGGCCTACACACCTGACTCAGTTACACCAGCTCTGTCAGGAGGAATGGGCCAAAATTCACCCAACTTATTGTGGGAAGCTTGTGGAAGGCTACCCGAAATGTTTGACCCAAGTTAAACAATTTGAAGGGTGTGCTACCAAATACTAATTGAGTGTATGTATGTATGTAAACTTCTGACCCACTGGGAATGTGATGAAAGAAATAAAAGCTGAAATAAATCACTCTCTCTACTATTATTCTGACATTTCACATTCTTAAAATAAAGTGGTGATCCTAACTGACCTAAGACAGGGAATTTTTACTAGGATTAAATGTCAGGAATTGTGAAAAACTGAGTTTAAATGTATTTGGCTAAGGTCTATGTAAACTTCCGACTTCAAACTGTAGTATATTAAATATACATTATAGGAAGAATTTTACTGTCAGTTTGTGAAAAAGCACTACACGCGGTGCAATCAAGTTTTGAAGTAATTGCAGAGTTGCAGATATTTTACGCACTGCTTGTACATTTAAAAGAGCAGAATGTGGTGTTCTATGTCTAGAGTATGTCTCTAAACTGGGGCTCAGAGTCAGGACTCATGGGAGGATTACCTTTCCGGTGGCAGACCAGACACTCCACACTAGCATGCAGTTTTCTGAGTTGCAAGTCGAGGTTCTCAAACTGCTGGTGCTTCTCCTCAAACCACTGTTGACATTCACAGAAATAAAGTCAAGCTGAACCATAATACAGTTTCTCCACAGAATTAAATTATAATAGTATGAATAAGTAATGATGGTAACTAGCAAGTATGTATGTTTTCAAAACATTTGCAATTATTGATTAATAAATAAATTAACACATTAAAATGGAAATTATTTTTTACATACTGAGTTACCCTGTGCGAGATGCTAGGTTTACATTCAACACATTGACGGTGTAAGACAGGCCCCATATACACAAGCTTTCCAATGCCAAAAACGCTTTTACAGTTTACATTTGAATGACAAGTGTATCAAAATAAAGGCAGTTAATAAATTGCAATGGAGTGGGAAATAAAAATGCTATAGCTTTTCCCAGTAAGGAAGGAAAGGACCACCTCCGAGCAGCACCAGGCTTGTGCCTCTACTTCTTTTCACTCACACAATCTTAGAATTCAAGTGGAAAGCCTCATTAATTCGTCTCATTATTCAAGTCCAAAAATCAGCCCTTACCGCATCCGATTCATTCATCTTGATTGTCATTTTGTTGACAGCGTCGGCAGCTTTGTTTACCATCCTCAATATTCCGGCCCCACTCAGCGCCTGGGTGCTAACCGCTCTCGGCAGCTGGGATAAAATGACAAATAAGTGCAAACAAACCGGTTAACAGGCTAGGGCTCCGACCCAATCCCAGAGGGAGCCCCGCGCCAGGAGCTGTGTGGGGTTTTCTCCACTCCCATACATTTCAATGTTGTTAGAATCTAATTTAATCCATTTACTGGGAAAACTCTCAGAGGAACAATGGGCAAAAATAGGTTTCAATTGCTTTCAGCCATTTATCCTTCTTTTCTACAGTGGCATTTCATTACAACTGGATTAATACAGTAATTTCATGGGAACATATTGCCGTGACACTGGCCATTTTCAAAACAAAGGTCACATATGTTCTTGAGCTTATCCCAAACTATTTTCAGAAGTTGGCTTTATTTAAAAGATAGTGAAATAGGGGAAAAAAATGACCACAAAATAACAACAATGTGCTTTATTTAATTCATTCTCAAATTGGGTGTTGTTCAATTGGGTGTCGTACACAGATTGAGATTAAACGCTACCTCTGAACTCTCCAGGAACATCATGACATCTGGATCCTTCAGCAGGATGGGATGTTTCACTGTTCTCATCAGATACCTATTGAGCACAAAAGAAAAGGTTACATTGTGTATATAAATCATTACCATGCTCAGTGCAGAGGTAACAATTCATGAAAAAATATTAAATACAGTAGGGCTAGGAATTGCCAGGGACCTCACAATACCATATCACCATACTTGGTCCTGTGTGGCTCAGTTGGTAGAGCATTGTGCTTGCAACACTAGGGTTGTGGGTTCATTTCCCACGGGAGACCAGTATGAAAAAATACAAAAATGTATGCACCTCACTACAGTACGTCGCTCTGGATAAGAGCGACTGCTAAACTACATGAATGTAAATGTACTTAGGTGCCAATACGATATCTATTTTGATTCTCACAATTCTATATGTATTGCAATTTGATGTTCCAAACAGATTGCTCTCTATATGTCTGCTGCAGAGAGACGAAAGCACATGAGAAAATTCGTTTTGATCCTTCATGGCAATAAAAAAAAGTGCTTAAAACATGGCTCACCATTTAAAAAGGAAGATGGAGAACAAGCTATCTATAGGATAAAAAACACCAGAGTTTTGGCGCAGGTACAGCAGAATGGTGTTAGCTAACGTTACCTAGCAAAAATAAATACATCGTTTACATTTTTTTACAAAAATCGGTACGTGGAGACAAAATATCGATATAATAGCATCCAAATTAATATTGCGATATGGAACTATCACTCAGATAAAATATAAAAAATGTTGGGCTTTGGTATATATATATATAAATAACACACACACACACACACACACACACACACACACACACACACACACACTTGAAGTCGGAAGTTTACATACACCTTAGCCAAATACATTTAAACTCAGTTTTTAACAATTCCTGACATGTAATCCAAGTAAGAATTCCCTGTCTTAGATCAGTTAGGATCACCACTTTACTTTAAGAATGTGAAATGTCAGAATAATACTAGAGGGAATTATTTATTTCATAAATGTAAATGTAAATTTCATCACATTCCCAGTGGGTCAGAAATGTACATACACTCAATTAGTATTTGCTAGCGTTGCCTTTAAATTGTTTAAAATTGGGTCAAACATTTCGGGGAGCCTTCCACAAGCTTCCCACAATAAGTTGGGTGAATTTTGGCCCATTCCTCCTGACAGAGCTGGTGTAACCGAGTCAGGTTTGTAGGCCTCCTTGCTCACACATGCCTTTTCAGTTCTGCCCACACATTTTCTATGGGATTGACGTCAGGGCTTTGTGATGGCCACTCCAATACCTTGACTTTGTTGTCCATTTTGCCACAACTTTGGAAGTATGCTTGGGGTCATTGTCCATTTGGAAGACTCATTTGCGACCAAGCTTTAACTTCCTGTCTGATGTCTTGAGATGTTGCTTCAATATAGCCACATAATTTTCCTCCCTCATGATGCCATCTATTTTGTGAAGTGCAGTAGTCTCTCCTGCAGGAAAGCACCCCCACAACATGATGCTGTCACCCCCCGTGCTTCACGGTTGGGATGGTGTTCTCCCCCTTTTTCCTCCTAACATAACGATGGTCATTATGACCAAACAGTTCCATTTTTGTTTTATCAGACCAGAGGACACTTCTCCAAAAAGTACGATCTTTGTCCCCAAGTGCAGTTGCAAACTGTAGTCTGGCTTTTTTATGGAGGTTTTGGAGCAGTGACTTCTTCCTTGCTGAGCGGCCTTTTTAGGTTATGTCGATATAGGACTCGTTTTACTGTGGATATAGATACTTTGTACCTGTTTCCTCCAGCATCTTCACAAGGTCCTTTGCTGTTGTTCTGGGATTGATTTGCACTTTTCGCACCAAAGTACGTTCATCTCTAGGAGACAGAATGCGTCTCCTTCCTGAGCAGGATGACGGCTGCGTGGTCCCATGATGTTAATACTTGCATACTATTGTTTGTACAGATGAACGTGGTACCTTCAGGCGTTTGGAAATTGCTCCCAAGGATGAACCAGACTTGTGGAGGTCTACAATGTTCTTCTGAGGTCTTGGCTGATATATTTAGATTTTCCCATGATGTCAAGCAAAGAGGCACTGAGTTTGAAGGTAGGCATTGAAATACATCCACAGGTACACTTCCAATTGAGTCAAATTATGTCAATTAGCCTATCAGAAGCTTCTAAAGCCATGACATCATTTTCTGGAATTTTCCAAGCTGTTTAACCTGTTATGGCTAGGGGGCAGTATTTTCACGGCCGGATAAAAAACGTACCCGATTTAATCTGATTATTACTCCTGCCCAGAAACTAGAATATGCATAGAAAACACTCCAAAGTTTCTAAAACTGTTTGAATGGTGTCTGTGAGTATAACAGAACTCATTTTGCAGGCCAAAACATGAGAAGATTCTGTACAGGAAGTACCCTGTCTGACCATTTCTTGCCCTTCTTGATTATCTCTATCCATTACAGTGGATCTCTGCTGTTACGTGACACTTCCTACGGCTCCCATGGGATCTCAGAAGGCGGCAAAAAGCTGAATTGTGGCTTTGCAGGCTATGGCTGAAAAACATTAGCGCGTTTGGATAGTGGCCAGTAACAGTACTATGAGACTCAGGCTCGTGCACGAGGTGATAGCATGCTTTTATTTTCTCTCTCTTTGTACGTATACACGCTTTGCCGGTCGGAATATTATCGCTTTTTTACGAGAAAAGTGGCATAAAAATTGATTTTAAACAGCGGTTGACATGCTTCGAAGTACGGTAATGGAATATTTAGAAATCTTTTGTCACGAAATGCGCCATGCTCGTGACCCTTATTTACCATTCGGATAGTGTCTTGAATGCACGAACAAAACGCCGCTATTTGGATATAACAATGGAGTATTTTGAACCAAACCAACATTTGTTATTGAAGTAGCAGTCCTGGGAGTGCATTCTGACGAAGAACACCAAAGGTAATCAAACTATTCTAATAGTAAATCGGAGTTTGGTGAAGGCTAAACTTGGTCGGTGTCTAAATGGCTAGCCGTGATGGCTGGGCTATCTACTGAGAATATTGCAAAATGTGCTTTCACCGAAAAGCTATTTTAAAATCGGACATATAGAGTACATAGAGGAGTTCTGTATCTATAATTCTTAAAATAATTGTTATGTTTTTTGTGAACGTTTATCGTGAGTAATTTAGTAAATTCACCGGATGTTTGCGGGGGGTATGCTAGTTCTGAACGTCACATGCCAATGTAAAAAATATGGTTTTTGATATAAATATGAACTTGATTGAACAAAACATGCATGCATTGTATAACATAATGTCCTAGGGTTGTCATCTGATGAAGATCATCAAAGGTTAGTGCTGCATTTAGCTGTGGTTTTGTTTTTTGTGACATTATATGCTAGCTTGAAAAATGGGTGTCTGATTATTTCTGGCTGGGTACTCTGCTGACATAATCTAATGTTTTGCTTTCGCTGTAAAGCCTTTTTGAAATCGGACAGTGTGGTTAGATTAACGAGAGTCTTGTCTTTAAAATGAAAAATGAAAGTTTTCGGATTTTAGAGGAGTTTGTATTTCGCGCCACGCCCATAATTGGATATTGGAGCAGGTGTTCCGCTAGCGGAACGTCTAGATGTAAGAGGTCAAAGGCACAGTCAACTTAGTATATGTAAACTTCTGACCCACTGGAATTGTAATGCAGTGAATTATAAGTGAAATAATCTGTCTGTAAACAATTGTTGGAAAAATTACTTATGTCATGCACAAAGTAGATGTCCTAACCGACTTGCCAAAACTATAGTTTGTTAACAAGAAATTTGTGGAGTGGTTGAAAAACGAGTTTTAATGACTCCAACCTGAGTGTATGTAAACTTCCGACTTCAATTGTATATATCATCCGCCCATTGACTGACGTGAAGGTCAGCGTTTACAAGTGGGCAGGGTGTCAGCTTTATACACCTCACTGTTAAAGAACCTAATCCTGAAGGCCAAAACAATTAATTTGAATAAGTTATTTTAATGCATATATATTAACATAACTTATTTTACAATTAAAATGTATTGTTTTGGCCATCAGGATTCAGTTCTTTAACAGTGAGGTGTATAAATTTGACACCCTGTCCACTTGTAAACGCTGACCTTCATTTTAGTCAATGGGCAGATGATAAAAAGGGCAGAGAAATGTCAGGGCCTCACTTAAGGTACATTTTTATTCGATTCATCAGAATGGGCTAAAACCAGGGATGGGGCAGCAGTAGTCATCCTCGGGCTCAACACTGAAAATGTTGGACAGCTCTGTCCAGAGAATACGGTGTGAAGCTCGGGAGGAAAGCACCATCTACCCCCCCCCCCCCCCATTCGTGTGTTGACAGCCTCAAATCCCTGGAGCGCTGTGATAATTATTTACCTAATATTTCTAGGTTAACCTTTCAAGCCACAAAAGACCAGAACAAGAATGCTCTTTAGACTGAAGGTGCTTTTCACGTAAACGTTTTGTGTAAGACATGAGAGCTGTCTCGTTTGACAAGTGGGGCATTAAATGAGCTGCGTGGCGAGGATCATTCTCTGTTGGAGGACAGGAGTGGATGTATGTCGTAACGATCGCCAAAACAAATGGAACAGCAGAATAATGATTTGATGTAATGGTTACATGTTTGCAGTAGGTCTGAAGTACTGAAAAACTACTGATTTTGAGAAGGGTTTCTTGTATGTTCATAGATACCTTTCTAAGGCTGATCTTCTCTTCTCGACAAATTCTGCAGAAGACAAATCCTCTTTCCCAACTTTGACCTTAGTCATTCCTGTAGATGAAGACATATACAAATGTTTACACACAGTCATTCATGTAGATGAACAATGTTGCCCAGGCAAAATGACTGCCCTCTTTCCACACTACCGTAGGAAATATCAGCTCTGCTGTTTTGCTACCACAAGACATGACATACATGACTAAACTAGCTGATGCAACAACAATAATACCGTCTTCAATTCAATTCACATCCATGCAGATTTCACTCACCCACAATGCTTTTCTCTGGAGCAGGAGGGACTATGTATCCTATATGCAGGTACTTGGAGGCTAGTTTGCTGTGCAAGCCTAGAAAGTCACTAAACCTCCTCCTTACAGTGGTTTCATTCTTGCTGAAAATGGTCATAGAGGTCTAGAAGGAGGAAGAAGACGATGACAAGGCAAGAGTGGAAAACGTCATTAACAGGTTTAGACATTTTTGCACATTTATAAAAAAATAAAAAAAACGGAAATATTACATTTACATAGGTATTCAGACCCTTTACTCAGTACTTCGTTGAAGCACCTTTGGCAGCGATTACAGCATCAAGTCTTTTTTGGCATGACGCTACAAGCTTGGCACACTTGTATTTGGGGAGTTTATCCCATTGTTCTCTGCAGATCCTCTCGAGCTGTCAGGTTGGATTGGGAGCATTGCTGCACAACTATCTTCAGGTCTCTCCAGTGATGTTTTGATTGGGTTCAAGTCCGGGCTCGGGCTGACACACTCAAGGACATTCAGAAACTTGTCCTGAAGCCACTACAGAGTTGTCTTGGCTGTGTGCTTAGGGTCGTTGTCCTGTTGGAAGGTGAACCTTTGCCTCAGTCTGAGGTCATGAGCACTCTGGAGCAGGTTTTCATCAAAGATCTCCCTGTACTTTTCTCTGTTCATCTTTGCCTCGATCCTGACTAGTTTCCCAGTCCCTGCCGCTGAAAAACATCCCCACAGCATGACGCTGCCACCACCATGCTTCATCGTAGGGATGGTGCCAGGTTTCCTCCAGACGTGACGCTTGGCATTCAGGCCAAAGAGTTCAATCTTGGTTTCATTAAACCAGAGAATCTTGTTTCTCATGATTCTCTGGTTTGCCTTTTGGCAAACTCCTAGCGGGCTGTCATGTGTCTTTTACTGAGGAGTGGCTTCCGTCTGGCCACTACCATAAAGGCCTGATTGGTAGCGTGCTGCAGAGATGGTTGTCCTTCTGGAAGATTCTCTCATCTCCACAGAGGAACACCAGAGCTCTGACAGAGTGACCATGGTCACCTCCCTGACCAAGGCCCTTCTTCCCAGATTGCTCAGTTTACCGGGCGGCCAGCTCAATCAAGAGTCTTAGTGGTTCCAAACTTCTTCCATTTAAGAATTATGGAGGCCACTGTGTTGTTGGGGACCTTCAATGCTGCATAACTGTTTTGGTACCCTTCCCCAGATCTGTGACACAATCCTGTCTCAGAACTCTACGGACAATTCCTTCGACCTCTTGGCTTTGTTTTTGCTCTGACATGCACTGTCAACTGTGGGACCTTATATAGACAGGTGTGTGCCTTTCCAAATCATGTGCAATCAATTGCATTTACCACAGGTGGACTCCAATCAAGTTGCAGAAACATTTCAAGGATGATCAATGGAAACAGGATGCATCGGAGCTCAATTTCGAGTCTCATAGCAAATTGTCTGAATATTTATGTAAATAAGGTATTTCTGTAAAAAAAAAAAGAAAGACTTGCAAAAATGTCTAAAAACCTGTTTTCACTTCGTCAATATGGGGTATTGTGTGTAGATTGCGTATTTTTAAAATCCGTTTTAGAGTAAGGCTGTAACTTAACAAAATATGGAAAAAGTCAAGGGGTCTGAATACTTTCTGAAGGCACTGTATATTATGTCGGAAAAAGTCAGTTATCAATTCTTCTATGCTGGTTAAAAAAAAACGTTTTTCATTCAATAGGTGTTGATTACACTTGTAATATCCGTGCCCATATGGAAATTCTGTAAGAGTAATATATGTATGCAAATTATTTGATGGTCCGATCACATTCTGTCTCCTATCAAAAGATTTTTTATTTTTTGTGCCAGCGAGAATGACATAAGAAATGTTGATTAATCCTCCTCCATGTATATCTCACTAGGTCAGGATATTTCAACCTCCATATATCCACCATTTCCAATATATCCATGATTTCCTTAAGAGCATAAGGGTGATAGTTTGTAGTGTGATTTCCTTTACGGTCCATTGAGGTATTTAAAACCCTATTATAATCTCCCACCATAACAATAGAGTCTTGTATTGCTTGTAGGCTTGATAAATTATGATATGTATTTTCAAAGAAGGGTGGATCATCATTATTAAGACCATATAGATTAATGAGCCAAATCTGTCCAAAAACATATTTAAAAAGAATCCACCCATTCATCTAATAATAAAACTTAACACAAATATACTTATTGTACTGGTACTAAAAAAAAGGGAATCACTTTGTTGTCTTGAGTCACCTCATGATACAGTTTACAAATAATAACTACAGCGATATCAAATATGGGCACTAAAACCATGCCTATTAACACTGTCAATCTATTTGTTGCCTTCTGACCTAACATACAGTATACCGCACTCAAAGTGTGGATACGAATGTGCAGTACATGTGTATAATCTTAATATCAACTTCAACGGTAACTTTCCCTGGTAACTTTTTGGGGAAAGTTATCAGATTTTTGCAACCCTACTCTGAACTGGTCCCAAGTGCTTAAAAAAAAAATAGAATATGAAGATATTTTCCTTACCTTTGTAGTTACTTTGTATCCCATGTAAGCATTCATTCCATCCCCTTAAAGAAGAAACATAAATATTAGCGTAAACCAAAGTCACGACATTGGTTTAACTATTCCCTCCTCGATACATCAGCATTGTCGCTCATTTTCTATTTGAGAGGATAATACAATGTATATCATAAGTATTCACCCCCTTGGATTTTTTCTAATTTTGTTGCATTACAAAGTGGGATTGAAGTGGATTTAATTGTTTTTTTCCCCCCTCACTGACCTACACAAAATGCTGCATTAATGTCAGCATGAAAATAAAATTATATAAATGTTTACAAATTAATAATATTAATAATAATAATAACTTAAATGTCTTCACCCCCTTTGTTATGGCAAGCCTAAACAAACAAAGGAGTCAGAATTTGCTTAACAAGTCACATAATGTTGCATGGACTCACTTGGTGTGCAATAATAGGGGTTAACATGATTTATTTATGACTACCCCCTCTCTGTACCCCACACTTACAGATAATTGTAAGGTCCCTCAATTGAGTAGTGTATTTCAAGAACAGATTCAATCACAAAGACGAGGGAGCTTTTCCAATGCCCCGCAAAGAAGGGCACCGATTGGCAGAAGGGTAAAAATAGAAAAGGCAGACAAGGAATATCCCTTTGAACATGGTAAATGTATTCATTTAGCTTTACATGGTGTATCAATACACCCAGTCACTATAAAGACACAGGCGTCCCTCCTAACAGAGTTGCCACAGAAGAAGGAAACCGCTCAGGGAGGCCAATGGTGATTTTAAAACAGTTACGGTGTTTAATGGCTGTGATGGGAGAAAACTGAGGATGGATCAACAACATCGTAGTTACTTCACAAAACGAACCGAAATGACAGAGTGAAAAGGAAGCCTGTAGAGAAAAAAAAATACTCCAAAACATGCACTCTTGTTTGCAACAAGGCATTAAATGTCCTAAATGTTGTATTCTGGGAAAATCCAACACAACACATCATTGAGTACCACTCTCTATATTTCCAAGCATAGTGGTTGCTGCATCATGTTGTGGAAATGCTTTTCATCGGCAAGGACTGGAGGAAACCTGGCTCAGTCTGCTTTCCACCAGACACTGGGAAACAAATTCATTCATTCCTTTCAGCAGGACAATAACCTAAAATCTATACTGCAGATGCTTACCAAGAAGAGAGTTCATGTTCCTGAGTAGCCTTGTTACAGTTTGACTTAAATGTACTTGGAAATATTTGGCAAGACTTGAAAATGAATGATCAACAACCAACTTGACAGAGCTTGAAGAGTTAAGAAAATAATAAAATGGGCAAATATTGCACAATCCAGGTATGCAATGCTCTCAGAGACTTAACAAAAAAGATGAACAGCTGTAATCGCTGCCAAAAGTGTTAAGTTAATAACATGTATTGACTCAGGGGAGTGAATACTTATCTAATGAAGTTAGTGTTTAATTTTTCATTAATAATAAAAAAGTAATAATAATAAATATTCTTCCAGTCATTGCGCTAACGCTAGTTAGGATTGGCTCACAAAACCACGTCTTACTTCCTTCATACTAAACACAGAGACATAACAATGGTATCCATGAGTTCATCTTACTCTGGGGAAATAGATAAAGGGCTTCATTGCCAAAGTCCCAAAGTATCCCTTTAATATATGAATACATTAACACAGTGTTAAACTTACCAACTTTTTCTGGATCGGACACTGCTATATGCATGTCAAAGATGTCACCACTATCGTCCTCTTCAATCTACAAGGAAACAAAGTCAGAAAAATAAAATGAAAGTCACACTCTCAACCTCTCCTTGCAGTGAACCTTTTATACTACCAATGCTTTGGAGGCTAACATTGGTGGTATTAAAAGTCCACCTTGACCTTTGTGTTATGAGAATGCGCCATGGTGAAGTTTCCCCAAGGTAAAGATGTAGGATCAGCATCTCCTCCCCCAATACTAACCTTAACCATTATTTGGGAAAATCCAAAACTGGCACAAGATCAGCGTCTAGGGCCAACTTAACCCAACTACGTACCTCATCCAGGGATCTCTCAAACATCTCGGCGGTGCCCAGGCCCATCCTGGGGGTGAGCATAGCTGTGGGGGTGATGGGGGTGATGGCCGGAGACGGACCGTCTGACAGGATGGGCTCCCTCTCTGGACTATCCAGAGAAACCTCCTCTGTTGCTTCTGAAATACAGACAAAGAATAGAGAATGATACAAACAAAACATTACACTGAGAAACACAATACAAGTGATGACTCCAAATGGAAAGGGAAACACTTGGAGAATTATGGTATTCATGTACTGCTACGGTTTTACCTTTGAAAGAGCTTTATCCAAACGATTCAGAGTTAAACGGTTACTTTTTAAAAGGGATAGTTCACCCAAATTATAATTTGTAATTCTCTTGTTTCAAGTCCAAAACTTCTTACAATAACTTTATTGAGCTAAACTATAAATTGTACACTTTGGGATGATTTGGACATGAAATGTGAAAAATTGTTATATTCCATTTGACACCAATCACTTTTTGACCACATACCTTTTTATTTGAACAAAACTTAACGGACAGTTGAAGTTGGAAGTTTACATACACCTTAGCCAAATACATTTACTCAGTTTTTCCACAATTCCTGACATTTAATCCTAGTAAAAATTCCCTGTCTTAGGTCAGTTAGGATCACCACTTTATTTTAAGAATGTGACATGTCAGAATAATAGTAGAGAGAATGATTTATTTCAGCTTTAATTTCTTTCATCACATTCCCAGTGGGTCAGAAGTTTACATGCACTCAATTAGTATTTGATAGCATTGCCTTTACATTGCTTAACTTGGGTCAAACGTTTCGCGTAGCCTTCCACAAGCTTCCCACAATAAGTTGGGTGAATTTTGGCCCATTCCTCCTGACAGAGCTGGTGTAACTGAGTCAGTTTTGTAGGCCTCCTTGCTCGCACATGCTTTTCAGTTCTGCCCACACATTTTCTATGGGATTGAGGTCAGGGCTTTGTGATGGCCACTCCAATACCTTGACTTTGTTGTCCTTAAGCCATTTTGCCACAACTTCGGAAGTATGCTTGGGGTCATTGTCCAATTCGAAGACCCATTTGCGACCAAGCTTTAACATCCTGACTGATGTCTTGAGATGTTCCTCCCTCATGATGCCATCTATTTTGTGAAGTGCACCAGTCCTGCAGCAAAACACCCACACAACATGATGCTGCCACCTCTGTGCTTCATGGTTGAGATGGTGTTCTTCGGCTTGCAAGCCTCCCCCTTTTTCCTCCAAACATAACAATGGTCATTATGGCCAAACAGTTATATTTTTGTTTCATTAGACCAGAGAACATTTCTCCAAAAAGTACGATCTTTTTCCCCATGTGCAGTTGCAAACCGTAGTCTGGGTTTTTTTATGGCGGTTTTGGAGCAGTGGCTTCTTCCTTGCTGAGTGGCCTTTCAGGTTGTCGATATAAGACTCGTTTTACTGTGGATATAGATACTTTTGTACCCGTTTCCTCCAGCATCTTCACAAGGTCCTTTGCTGTTGTTCTGGGATTGATTTGCACTTTTCGCACCAAAGTACGTTAATCTCTAGGAAACAGAACACGTCTCCTTCCTGAGCGGTATAATGGCTGCGTGTTTATAATAGCGTACTATTGTTTGTACAGATGAACGTGGTACCTTCAGGCATTTGGTCCCAAGGATGAACCAGACTTGTTGAGATCTACCATTTTTTTTGCTGAGGTCTTGGCTGATTTCTTTTGATTTTCCCATGATGTCAAGCAAAGAGGCACTGAGTTTGAAGGTAGGCCTTGAAATACATTCACAGGTACACCTCCAATTGACTCAATTGATGTCAATTAGCCCATCAGAAGCTTCTAAAGCCATGACATCATTTTCTGGAATTTTTCAAGCTGTTTAAAAAGGTACAGTCAACTTAGTGTATGTAAACTTCTGACCCACTGGAATTGTGATGCAGTGAATTATAAGTGAAATAATCTGTCAATAAACAATTGTTGGAAAAATTACTTATGTCATGCACAAAGTAGATGTCCTAACCAACTTGCCAAAACTATAGTTTAACATGAAATTTGTGGAGTGGTTGAAAAACGAGTTTTAATGACTTCAACCTAAGGGTATGTAAACTTCCGAGTTCAACTGTACTTATTTGCCCATGGTAGAAAGAGACTTTTTGGACCTGAATGCCAAAACATTTAGGAGATAGCGGAGCTCAAATTTTACCCATTTTGCATAACTTACCATGACCATTCATGACGGTTGAGATGTACAATCATTTTATCCTTTAACGTCAATTATCTAAAAACGCATAAACAAAAAAATACAACTTTTCACATATGTTGTAACTTCAACCCTATTTTACATAATCCGAGGTGTTTGTGACACAGCATACAATTGAATACAGGATGGGTGTCATTTGATATTATGAAAGGTATCCCACAGGGGTAGATTTTAGGTCCTGTACTTTTACTGTTTATGTAAACAATATTGGTCTCTCTGCAAAAAAATATAACATACACCTGTATGCAGACGCTTGGAGTGATTTTCCATCATTGTGCTAAGTTTCATGACAAAACACCAGGCGGTTATGTAGTGTCATCAAATCATATCAGAAGGAAGAGAAACAACATTTCATAAAATAAATCTACCCCCCTCACAAAAAGTATAATGTGCGGAAACTCTAATGGGCAGAGCTTGTAGGTCCTTATGAGAAATGTGTTGCTCATGAGGGGCTGCATATAGACTATATGACCCCAAAAAATGTGGACACCTGTAGAACATCTCATTCCAAAATCATGGGAATTAATATGGAGTTGGTCCCCCCTTTGCTGCTATAACATGCTCCAACTTTCTGGCAAGGCTTTCCACTAGATGTTGGAACATTGCTGCGGGCACTTGCTTCAACCACAAGACCATTAGTGAGATCGGGCACTGATGTTGGGTGATTAGGCCTGGCTCGCAGTCAGTGTTGCAATTCATCCCAAAGGTGTTTGAAGGGGTTGAGGTCAGGGCTATGTGCCGGCCAGTCAAGTTCTTCCACACCGATCTCGACAACCAATTTTGTATGGACCTCGCTTTGTGCATGGGGGCATTGTCATGCTGAAACAGGAAACTGTATTTATTAGGGATCCCCATTAGCTGTGGCCAAGGCAGCAGCTACTCTTCTTGGTCAAAACACATTAAGGCACTGACATTACACATAAAACAAAAGATAAAACAGTACATCAAATAACATTGTTACACCACCACATATCTACAAAGCAAAATGTATAATACAACCACACAACAATATTACAATGTACGTGTGTGGAGAGTGCATGTGCTAGCACCCATGTGCTTATGAGTGTCTGTACCTGTGTGTCTCTCTTCACAGTCCCTGCTGTTCCATAAGGTGTATTTCTATCTGTTTTTTTTTTAAATCTGATGTTACTGCTCGCATCAGTTACCGGATGTGGAATATAGTTCCATGTAGTCATGGCTCTATGTAGTAATATGCACCTCCCATTGTCCATTCTGGACTTGGGGATTGTGAAGAGACCTCTGGTGGCATGTCTTGTGGGGTATGCATGGGTGTCCGAGCTGTATGCTAGTAGTTTAAACAGACATCTGTGCATTCAGCATCTGTGCAGTGCATTCAGCTTGTCAACACTTCTTAAAGAAACAAGTAGTGATGAAGTCAATCTCTCCTCCACTTTTAGCCATGAGAGATTGACAAGCATATCATTAATGTTAACTCTCTGTGTACAGCGAGTGGCGCAGCGGTCTAAGGCACTGCATCTCATTGCTAGAAGCATCACTACAGGCCATGGTTCGATTCCAGGCTGTATCACAACCGGCCATGTTTGGGAGTCCCATAGCGTGGCGCACAATTGACCAGTGTCGTCCGGGTTAGGGTTTGGCCGTCATTGTAAATAAGAATTTGTTATTAACTGACTTCCCTAGTTTAATAAAAGTTAAATAAAATAAAAAACATTTAAAGGCCAGCCGTGCCAATTGTAATTTTCCTTAGTCCCTCTTTGTGGCACCTGACCACACGACTGAACAGTAGTCCAGGTGCGACAAAACTAGGGCCTGTAGGACCTGCCTTTTTGATAGTGTTAAGAATGCAGAGTAGCGCTTTATTATGGACAGACTTCTGTGTGATTTTATACACCTAACAGCAATGGGTGTGCTGAAATAGCCAAATCCACTCATTTGAAGGGGTGTCCACATACTTTTGTATATATTGTGTATGTACAAAATTACATGACTGTAGCTCAAACATGGACAGGAGAAATGTTTGTTCAAAGTTTGGTGGGAGACAAAGTCTAATTTGCTGAAATTCTAATGGGTGGAGCTTATAGGTCATGTTGCTCATGAGGGGCTGCATATTCGTACAACATTTCATGACTGTAGCTCACCAAACAGAACAGGAGACATGTTTGTTCAAAATTCAGTTGATTACTATAGCACCCCCCTTGGGCCAATCAGTGTAAATACCGGTCCTCTATGGCAAGACGCATCATTCACCCAAGTTAAGTCAAAATCAGGCCAGCGGTGTCTGAGATATCTCGTGTGATTAATGTACGTACGAACGAAAGGAGACAGATCTAGTCATCGTGGGGGACAATTACAGACATACTGTACAAGTCACCAGACCTGATCACAGGGATGGTTAACTCTTGAGGTCCCATTGATTATTACAGAATTAGGTAAATCTGCATTCAATATTTTTGCAACCAGTGTATGGAATGATCTGCAGAGCTCTCTGCACCTTGATGCTCTGGTGCCTCTAGTAAAGTTAAGGTTGTTAATGGAGGACCTCGATGTTGAGGAATGTGTTTATTTCTTAGGGGGCTTTCACACACCCTTAGTTTGTTTCGTTTGGACTGCTGTGAACACCCATCTGCACTTGGGAGCGCACTAAACAACGCGCTGTGGTTTGCTCAAAAAGGGTGGTCTCGGCCCGAACGCAGACCGGACCAAACACAGGAAAAGAACCAGAGTTGCGCATTATTATTGGTTGTGCAGCATTATAACTTCTTTATAACCTTAGATCTCTGAAATATTCTGTAAGTACCAGCACATTTATGAACGCATCCGATGCAGATTAGAGGAGACGGGGCTATACAGGCTACTGATATAGGCTATAATCCTATTCACGTCGCAGTTAGAGCAGCTATTGAACTATTTACTCCTGCATGTTGTTGGAAGACAAGTGATGTTTCATGACAATCATAAATGGATTTAACTTGAGTATTTTTGTCTATTAAACAAATTACTTGCATGGACACATGGCTTTGTTTAGGAATTTTGTCCGTTTGACATTTGGCAATGTGAATCCAACCAGACCAAATGAAGAAAAATACAAATGTAACAACAAACAGTCAAACTCTGATTTGAACTATAGCTCAAAACTGTGTGAAAAAGACCTTAAATTGCTTGTAATATTGTATGCTTTTATTACACTGTGTGTTTGAATGATGTACATTTTATAAATTGTGTTCATTCAGGGATCCCTTGAAAAAGAGGCCTTGGTCTCAAATGGGACCAAAAATAAAGGTGAAATAAAATTTAAAAAATTACATTTCAGGCACATGAAACAGATAAGGACTTCTCCTTAGTGTATGGGTTGCTCAGGTGGGTGTCTAGGGTATAGGGTTGGAGCCCGTTCCATCATGATAGGAGAATAAATAAATAAATAAACTATATTTACAATTTATTTTAAAATGTATACCCCATATCTGCACAAAATGGAAAGCTCTCTCTCACAACAACTCCCATTGTTAGGGCGGAGACATGAGCATCTCGTCATTATATAGAGATCTCTGGTGTAAATGGGAAGGTGCACAGCACAGAAGGAGCGAACGAGACCAAAAAGACAACATGAGAACAAGCGGACATAAACGCTCATAAAAAACATTCTGCAATACAGACATTTGGAGTATTACGCAAAAAACAATTTGAATTAATAAAATGAATTTGATATAGTCGCCCAGCCCTACTTCAGATTAGGGCTGTTACGGTGACCGTATTACCGCCACACTGGTGGTCACGAGTCATGATGGCAGTCAAATTCAACATTACCGTTTTGTCACTGTAATTATGCTTCTCCAAGCTCTGATGCTGCTGATTGTCATTAGTAACCTACCAAACTTGCTAAGGTTTGTATCATAACTAAAGTGGCCAAATTACTTCTTAAAACGAAGCACATTAATTTGCTTTACAATGGGTGTAGAGCCTAACTGGCACTCATACACAGCGCCTGAGTTTCAAGTTTGGGAAAGATAATTTTCAACATAAAAATGCACCTTTATAATACAAGCGTTACGTGCATAATCTCATTTGTGGTCACTTTTGACAATGGTGTTTTCCTGCTAATGGAACATACGTGCTTACTGCTGTGTGCGCATTGCTGCGCTTATGTAAACAAATAGCCTAACAGTTTATCAACATTTTATGCTCAACGTTCTCATCTGTTGCATCAGCCTCATTGCTTACAACATGTTTTTTGATGCTACTGGTTGTATTAATTTGGGATCTATCGCATCCCACAACTGTTCCAGACTATGTTGGAAATATTTATTTATCGCACAGAATAGGTCAACTTTTGTACTATGGGGGACATTAGATTGACATAGCCTAGTGCTTTTGCTAATAGAGAGCCTACTCATGTTTTATTCAGCTTTGTTTAATTGTATTCTTCATACTATAAAATAACGGCATGGAATTCTAAGCAAATCTTGTCTGCTAAATGAACTAGCGTAGCCCACAGCCGTATGGCATAGCCAGATCAGGGCCTAACATAAGGACAACTTACGCTATTCTGTTCTTCTGAAATAGAATACATTTTCTTCATATCATAATTCTTTAGACCTGTCTAAAATAAATAATGTATTTATTGAGATGGTGTAGGCTATATTACAAGGATTAATTGGACTTTTTCAAATGTATATGCTCCAAAGGCCTGCATCAGAGGCTTGTAGACTATGCGTGGAAGCCAGGAGACGCTAAATGTGTTTATGTTAATTAACAGCCAATTACTGTGAGACTGGCAGTTATTTGCATGACAATCACCGGCTGAGAAAATGTCACGAACGCCACAGTCCTACTTCAGACCACTGCAATTTAGGTGGTACATCATTGAAATGTAACTTAAATAGGAATGTCTATTCTATTATCAATATTTCAATAGGTCCCTATGGAAGACTGACAGTATAATTTAAAATAACTGATATTCCCATTCAACTCAACATTCTCTGATGTGTGGACCTCCAACCATCTTTGTTCTACCATTTGAAAGTTTGATTTTATTCTAATTTTAGTACATTTATCCAACAAAACATAACCTTGTTCCCAGGCTATTGCGCATAGGGCATATAAGCCTGGGAAATCAACGATTCAAATTTGGCCTTAGTGGGAGTGACCTACTGAGTAAAGTATTTGTCACCATTTAATTTTAGCGAATCACACGACTGAGGCATGAGGAGGGTTAGGGGGAAGGTGTTGTGGGAGATGATTGGTTGGGAGATGATTGGTTGGTAGATTAAAGGCAATTCCATGGAACCACTCCAGGAACAGGGTTGCCTACCCCCGGCTTAAAGGGTAAGGAAACCAATAGGACATTTTGTAATTTAGGTTAACTATCCCTTAAATAATAGAGTTAAGTGAGGAGAGGCATTTAATCAGAGGTGATGGGAATACCTGCAAACAGATCCTCTGGGTCATCATCCAATGAAATGTCTTCTTGCTTAGGTCCATTTGTGCTGATGCCTTCTGCATGCATGCTGGGTGGATCTGGAGATGAGGGTTCTGGAGACTGCAGAAAAGCACAAACGTAATAAAAATAAAAGAAGCTCAAAGACCAAAAGAAATCTGATCAGTTAAGACTAATTTTATTAGGGGAACATAGGCCTAGATAAAAGGTTAAACCAATGTTAACTTAAAAACCAATGAATTTCAGTATAGGCCTATTATGTGACATGTTGGAAACAAACTAGCATATGGGCCTACAGGAACTAAGTAGAAAAAACTGAAACTGTTGCATCGTCAAATGTCCTCAGATGACAACATTATTTTATTTTATTGGAAAGTAACACAAAAAACACATGCCAGCTTCCAATGAAATGGGATATGTGCAGCCATACTATAAAAAGGAGGAATCATAATGGGCAGTAAAATATTATTTTAAATGATTTTAAAGTTGCAATATGCAGAAAACACTACATTTCCTGGTTGCTAAAATTCTAATAGTTTGCCTACGTGAGGCTTATTTGATCGAATAGAAGTTTGCAACAGAAGACTGTTACAAATGTACTGATATAAGGAAATGTACGTGGCAGAGAAAAACGACCACGACTGTTGTACCTGTTGTTCACACGCGTATCTGCCCTCTCATTGGCTAGAATAGTCCCCCCTGATCTCGTCTGTCTTCAATTATTGAGGACATGTATGTTCATTGTAGAGAATCATTGTACCATCTAAACTGCTGTGAAATATATTTTCAATAACCAAAAATGTTATTTTCAGTTGGTGTACAAAACCGAAAGTAAAAGATGCACACACACAAGACACCGTCACAATTCAAGAACACTTTAGAGTGTACGTAAATAAAAGCTGAGCTAAGGAGAAAGGAGAGGAAGTGGGACTGATAATGGGAGGTTTCCTCCACCTACTACTCAGCACAGGATAAGAGAAACCAGGAAACTCTCCTTGGCATCAATGTTTGTTTGCTGCTGAGTTCAAAGTCCACCACAGGCAAAAAAACAGCAGCAGCAAAGCCGTATGCCTCGATCACACTTACAGCGTCATTGTGCAAAATGGTATGCAGCATGATCTGATCTGGATGTGTGCAGCAAAAGTTCGGCATTCACAGAATGACACTGTAGGTGTAACATGTTAATGAGGCCTCGATCACACCTACAGTGTCATTGCGTTTTTGTTCACCAGAAGTACATTAATTTCCAAAGAAACGCTGCATTTGCCTTGCGTTGCAGAGGCAGTTGCGGTGCATTCTGTGTAGTGCATAGGTTGGATTTATCGTACGTACGCATCAAATAGTATGCATAGATGGCTTGACGGAAAAGGTAGCAGAAGGTGAATGTTGAACTTTTGCTGCACACATCCAGATCATGTTGCACAATGACGCTGTAAGTGTCTTATCGGTTGGGCCTTCAGACTTCACATTGAATCAACATTTTTAGCTTTTGAAAAGTAAAAGTTACCAAACTAAGTTGGGGCAAAAACCTACCACTTCCTTGATAGTAGAAAAGATATGATGACAGAACATTAATAATAATAAAAAAAATAAAATAATAATAATAATAATAATTGTGGAGGGGGGGCAGCGGTCAATGGAGACTACTCTTAACCTTAGTCCACTCCACTTAAAAGTGCAGAAAGAGGTCCCCTTAGTTAACGTGTATGCCCATCATTGTTCATTTGTTTATTGGAAATTTTCAAGGACCATCTATGCAATAAACATACACCTGACTTACACCTGTAAATTCACAGCTCACAAGGGAAACGTATGACTGACACAACAGGAATGGAGAGATTATAGTCTACATTTCAGTGAGGGAGTCAACTTCTAGGATTGGGCTAGTGCACTCTCCCATAATTGGTGATATTCCAAATAGAGATTTCTAATCGTTTGTAGAATTGTACAACTAAGAGCATAAGACCGTCTGTTAAATAACTAAAATGTCAAATGTAAATTGCACAGCAACAAATTCAGTTAAAGACCAATCTAATGTTTGTAGAACTCCAATTAGTGTCCCGTTGTTGGTTTATCCCATTTTAAACAAATAGTATGAAATTAAAATTGTGCCACACCTGTGATTATCCCCTGATCTATTGAAAACCCGGAAACCAGTAAACAGCGCAGACGTTCTGCGTTTTTCTGACGCAGGGCTGAATCTCAAGAACAAACCCCCTCCCAGTATGCGTTATTGGCCATCATCAGGATAGTGAGCTGGCTACAAATTATCATTCATGATAATAAACTGTAGTGGCTACTTTGTTGCATGATTTTCATTTAAAGAAACTAACGCCCGAAGTACAACCGTGTCATAAGCCTAGCAGCATCTAGCTCACAACAACGGAAGGTCGCCTGACTTACTTGTCGTCTAGTACTGTATCAATGAGCATCAAGCCCCTAGTTGCTTTCAATCGTCGGCCTCGGATCAGTCTTACCTCTAGTGTAGTGACAGTACTGACAAAAAAGCCTTCTCCATCTTCTATTTCCCTGAAGTCAGTCTGTCCTGCATCTCCCAGTGGTGGAGGTTCCATCTCCGCAGCCATCTTCCTTTAGCAATAATATCCGAGTAAGAAAACAATCGACAGAAAGGAGTCAGGAGGTTCGCGAGCTGTCATGTGACTCACAGGAACAGTTTAGTCAGAGAGGAAGAGGCGAAGCGAGAGCATTTACTCCGCCCAAAATCTGTCCGCGTAAACTATGCCCTTTTTGTATGGAGGTACACGAGTGAGTGTCGAATTACGTGAGGCTTATTTGATCGAATAGAAGTTTGTAACAGAAGACTGTTACAAATGTACTGATATAAGGAAATGTACGTGGCAGAGAAAAACGACCACGACAGTTGTACCTGTTGTTCACACGCGTATCTGCCCTCTCATTGGCTAGAATAGTCCCCCCTGATCTCGTCTGTCCTCAATTATTGAGGACATGTATGTTCATTGTTTGAGCGGTCACTTGGCTATCTTGTCAATATAATAGATCATCTTTGATTTAGTCTTGTGACAGCTGGCGCTTTCATAGAGATCATATTTCGCTCTGGTCGCAGTAACTCATTTAGTTTATGCTGATGACGAAAAGGACGATGACCAAGGGCAGTGTTTGGGTGAAGTGAAGTAAGATTACATGTAATTGAACTACATTTTGCACTAGTTGAACTAAATTCAAATCTGGTTTCAGTAGTTAATACAAATTGTTTTGCCATGTAGCAGTATAGTTAATTACTGGTAGTACACACTAGTTATTTTGCTAAAAGGCAAGAGAATATGGATTAAGTAGGCAGTCATTTCCTTTCTTTTTCGTCATCAGAGCTGCCGAATTCCCACTTGACACATTGTTTCAGTGTTTAATACATTATGTTAACATATGACCCCAAAGTGATATGTTTTTGCAATTTGTAGTCTATGGCATTTAAGATTTACATATGATTTTTAAACGAAGTAGTTTGGATCTAGTGAGCTTTTTTCAAAGTAATTTTGGTTAAGTAAACAATATTTTTCGTAAAATGATACATTTGGATTTTTGCAATGAAGCCCTTTATGTATGTACTTCAGTCAGATGAATGCTTGGATACCATGTTTATGTCACTGCCTGCAGTTTGAAGGAAGTTGTTAACTAGCTTTAGCACAATTACTGAAATTCTATAGTAATTGCTAGCATGCTAGTAGATAACCTCTCTAGTACATGTGGGACGAACTCGTCCCACCTACGTAACAGCCACTGAAATCCAGTGGCGCGATTTTTGAATCGTTAGAAATGCTATAACTTCAATTTCTCAAACATATGACTATTTCACAGCTATTTAAAGACAAGAATCTCGTTAATCTAACCCCACTGTCCGATTTCAAAAAGGCTTTACAACAAAAGCAAAACATTAGATTATGTCAGCAGAGTACCCAGCCAGAAATAATCACACAGCCATTTTTCAAGCTAGCATATCATGTCACATAAACCCAAACCACAGCTAAATGCAGCACTAACCTTTTATAATCTTCATCAGATGACACACCTAGGACATTGTGTTATACAATACATGCATGTCTGTTCAATCAAGTTCATATTTATATCAAAAACCAGCTTTTTACATTAGCATGTGACGTTCAGAAAAAGCATAACCACCGCAAACTTCCGGTGAATTTACTAACAGTTTGCTAAATTACTCACGATAAACGTTCACAAAAAGCATAACAATTATTTTAAGAATTATAGATACATTACCCCTCTATGCACTCGATATGTCCGATTTTAAAATAGCTTTTCGGATGAAGCACATTTTGCAATAATCTAAGTACATAGCCCGGCATTACAGGGCTAGCTATTTAGATACCCACCCAGGTCAGCATCCACCAAAATCACATTTCCTATAAGAAAGATGTTCTTACCTTGCTTGTTCTTCATCAGAATACACTGCCAGGACTTCTACTTCAATAACAAATGTTGGTTTGGTCCCAAATAATCCATCGTTATGTTCCAACAGCGACGTTTTGTTCGTGAGTTCTAGAATGCTTTTTCGCGGTGTCGCGCATGGCGCATTGGCGTGTCAAAAATGTCTAAATATTCCATTACCGTACTTCGAAGCATGTCAACCGCTGTTTAAAACCAATTTTTATGCCATTTATGTCATAGAGAAGTGTTAATATTCCGACCGGGAGTATGCATTGAGCCTAAACAGCCGAATAAAATTTCTCCTCAGAAGCGACTCATGCACGCGCATCATTGAAAGGTCCTCCGAGCATCCACTTACAAAAGGCGATAATATATTTCAACCTGAGGTTCCCTCGTAAACCTTCAGTTATTTCGCGGGCTCTGAGAGCCTATTGGAGCCCTGGGAATTGTCACGTTACAGCTAAGATCCTTACTTTTCAATAAAAAGAGGTAAGACGCACGACTCCTTGTCAGACAGGGTACTTCCTGCTTGAAGCCTTGTCAGGTTTTTGCCTGCCATAGGAGTTCTGTTATACTCACAGACACCATTCAAACAGTTTTAGAAAATTCAGAGTGTTTTCTATCCAAACCTGAACAATAATATGCATATTCTAGCTTCTGAGTTGGTGTAGGAGGCCGTTAAAAATGGGAACATATTTTTTCCAAAATTCTCAATACTGCCCCCTATACCAAACAGGATAACAGAATTCCAGTCATTGTGCGTACGCTAGTTAGCATTGGTTCACAAAACTACTTCTAACTTCCTTATTACTGGATGTAGAGACATAAACATGGTATCTGTGAGTTCATCTAACTCTGGGGAAGTAGATAAATCCCGAACTGTCACTTTAAGGGTAGCTTTGGTGTAGCTAAACTTCTTCCAGTGTAAAGTAATTGTAGCTGGTAATTCTCTTTCTCTTCTCTCAGAGGACCTGAACCCTAGGACCATGCCTCAGGACTACAAATCAAATCAAATGTATTTATATAGCCCTTCGTACATCAGCTGAAATCTCAAAGTGCTGTACAGAAACCCAGCCTAAAACCCCAAACAGCAAGCAATGCATGTGAAAGAAGCACGGTGGCTAGGAAAAACTCCCTAGGAAAAACTCCCTAGAAAGGCCAAAAACCTAGGAAGAAACCTAGAGAGGAACCAGACTCCAGTCCACCTGGTCGTGCTGCTGCTCCAGTTTCAACTGTTCTGCCTGCAACTATGGAACCCTGACCTGTTCACCAGACGTGCTACCTTGTCCCGAACATGCAGTGCTCTCTCTACCGCACCTGCTGTCTCTAACTCTGAATGATCGGCTATGAAAAGCCAACTGACATTTACTCCTGAGGTGCTGACCTGCTGCACCTTCTACAACCACTGTGATTATTATTATTTGACCCTGCTGGTCATCTATATATGTTTGAACATCTTGGCCATGTACTGTTATAATCTCCACCCGGCACAGCCAGAAGAGGACTGGCCACCCATCATAGCCTGGTTCCTCTCTAGGTTTCTTCCTAGGTTCCTGCCTTTATAGGGAGTTTTTCCTAGTCACTGTGCTTCTACATCTGCATTGCTTGCTGTTTGGGGTTTTAGGCTGGGTTTCTGTATAGCACTTTGTGACATCGGCTGATGTAAAAAGGGCTTTATGAATACATTTGATAGATCACTTGGTAAACTATACTGAACAAAAATATAAACGCATCATGCAACAATTTCATTGGTTTTACTAAGTTATAGTTCATATGAGGAAATCAGTCAATTGAAATAAATTAGGCCCTAATCTCTGGATTTCACATGACTGGTAATACATTCTAGGGTCTCCCGAGTGGCGCAGCGGTCTAAGGCACTGCATCTCAGTGCTAGAGGTGTCACTACAGACCCTGGTTTGATCCCGGGCTGTATCACCGGCCTTGATTGGGAGTCCCATAGGGAGGCGCGGCGTCATCCGGGTTAGGGGTGGGTTTGGCTGGTGTAGGCCGTCATTGTAAATAAGAATTTGTTCATTTATTTTATTTCACCTTTTAATTTAACCAGGTAGGCTAGTTGAGAACAAGTTCTCATTTGCAACTGTGACCTGGCCAAGATAAAGCATAGCAATTCGACACATACAACAACACAGAGTTACCCATGGAATAAACAAAACATACAGTCAATAATACAGTAGAACAAAAGAAAACAAAAAGCCTATATACAGTGAGTGCAAGTCATATCTGACTTGCCTACATAGTTAAATAAAGGTGAAGAAAAATGAATGCATCTGTTGGTCACATATACCTTTAAAAAAAAATGGGCCTCACAAATATGCTTTTTGTGCGTATGGAACATCTCGAGGAGCTTTTGAAACATGGGACCAACACTTTACATGTTGCCTTTATATTTTTGTTTAGTGTATCTTTTCAGAGTAGCTTCCCCAACACTGCTCACAGGATATTTATGTATTTCCAGTATCACTAGCTAGAGAGCAATTGAAAAAATTGACCTATTTCATTTCCGCAATAATTTTAACAAAAGTAGCTTTGCACACTTTTCATCCAAGAGGACTCTTCAGAACCTTGCCTATGGAAAAAGGGCTTCTAAAAGGCCTGCAGATCTACTATGTGTACAGTAACAATGTAAATAGGCCTACAGTATACCTGCACTGTAATTATGTGTACCTGTACTGTAATATAATTGCAATGTAAATACATTTTACATTGACCACTTTTTATGCAGAAATGGCTCATCGATGAATAAGGGATGTTATACCCAGATACAAAGACTTGCTGTAGATGTTTGATCACAGTTTATACACATTACTGTACACCTACCTCTATGCTAGTTTGTGCTATATATTTTAAAGGTTTTGCCACTCATGATATAGATAGGCATAGGATTACTTGTAGAAGATACTAGCTAGGCTACTCTGTGTAAAAAGTTGGAATATCTCTTCAAACAATGTATTGGTGAAGACATCTTGACATGACTTTACAGAGGATGGTTAGAAATATGGGAGGTTTCCATTACCTTGTCTAATCCATTGTGTCACATATCACATCAGCAGCATGGGAGACATGTTCCAACAGGATACAAAGGGAGATGGAGAGATTTTTTTTTATTGATGTCACACAAAATAGGGTGACTATGCTATTAGATAAAGATGTATAAAATTGAGTTGGATGAATTGCATCGCACAGGACTATGGGTGACTTAAGAAAACTGTGACCACATCTGTCTCCTCTAACTAAATGACAGCTGTAAAAGTAATTTGCCGGGATGCAACAGGATATGGTGACGAAATGTTTTAAATCCTCAAACTAAACTCTCGCATTGAACTCGGACAGTTTGAGAGCCCAAGATAGGGCCCCACGGGACACCATCCCCCATTCCCTGCACCCTCAACCCCCTAGACCCCCCAGTCCAGAATCACAGGCGGGCTGAACGCAGGCATTGAGCTGTAACGACAATGCACTTGTCTGCCCCGCTATAATGAGCTGCTATTTACAGCAAATAAGGTGGCTAAGAGAACACAGGCCTAAATGAAGCCCTGGTGAAGCCGTCACTCCCCTGAGGGCAGGGCCTGGCAGGGAGGCAGGCCGGCATTGAGGGACTTCTTATTCCTTTCTCCGTGGACACACTTCTGAGCTTTAATGGGAGACACTCACCAATCAATGGAAT
Organism: Salmo trutta; assembly: GCF_901001165.1. Classification (NCBI taxonomy): domain Eukaryota; kingdom Metazoa; phylum Chordata; class Actinopteri; order Salmoniformes; family Salmonidae; genus Salmo; species Salmo trutta. The sequence goes on along the minus strand of NC_042985.1, from coordinate 42,653,812 downwards.
AGGTTAAAGGAGCCATTGCATTCCAATAAATGTATGCTGGGCCCACCCGACTATGGCGTTGGAGTGGAGTGAAGCACAGTGTGACATAAGCAATGAAAAGTGCAGCTCCGGAAATATTAGGCTACAATTTAATAGGAAAATAATAAATCCAGGGCATGATAAAGAAGTTGAATAATGACTGGATGTTAGAATAAAGAGGGTTCTCCTTGGATCATTGAGTGTACTTGCAGACATTTTTCCTTCTGTTTAATAAGAACTCAGCACTAATTTTTTAACACTAGATTACCTAGTCTGGTCCCAAATCTGTTTGTGCAATAATGTCAACTCCTTGTCATGGAGCACAAACATACCTGGGACCAGGCTATAGATTACCCTATGTCCTAGAAATTGAATAATTTATTTTCATAAACCAAGGCACAATTTTCACAATCAACTTTGGTAACGGTATATAGAAGGTCAAAGTGGGACTAGGTCAGTGGTTCTCTAACCATATTTCTTGCCACACCCAAACCAGGAGGACCCAAGAGGAATTGGCTGGCTGGCTCCTGACTGATCCATTTGGGAAACACTGGTAGGCTTTAGGCAGCAAATAACTCTCTTTCATAATAGTTTTCTGAAATATAAAGTGGTGGAACCGTCAATATCACCTTTCCTCCATCAATATAACTTCTGGTTATGGTAAAGGATGCTCATGGAGTAAGCTTTTTCTTTCTATTCGTAAGCATGATAATGTTTTCTAAAACTCAGTATTGCAGGACCTCAAGGCTGCACTGTACTTGAAGTCCACTACAAAGGACAGCATTTGTAAAACTACTGGAGCCGATATCCCGGACCCAGATTAAGCCTATAGTCCTGGAATAAAAATCATTTTCGATGGAGAATCTTCATTGAAAGTGCATTCCAGGACTAGTCTTAATCGGTGTCTGGGAAACCAGCCCAGAAAGTATACAATTAGTCATGGTTTGTTCTTTCATAACTTTTACTTTCGAAATTTAAAAAATGTGTGTCTTTCAGGAAGTGGTAATGTGAGGAATCTGCACACACTGCAGATTGAGTCAGGGGGAAGAGTTGTCCTTCTAACTGGAACTGCTTTCATGAAATGACAACATAGAAAAGCATTTGGGTGAATAAAGTGGCTTGCAACACAAAGTGAGACAGACAGACAGGACAGGATAGATGACAGAAGGCCCAGTGCAATCAAAATTGTTTTTCCTGTGATTTGTATCATATAACTAACACTAAATGTGTGAAAAATGTGATCAGTGTTATTTCCTGATAGTTGCTGGTTGAAAATATAATTTACACAGGACCTTCTAATCCTGTAGGTTTGGCATGGGTGGAGTTTTGGCTTGCTGGGTGACATCCCCAGGCAGTATAATTTCATAGACCAATAACAAAGAGAATTTGAAACCTCTGCCAATAACAGCTCGTTTTCAGGTTACATATCCCTCCCATTTGGCCCCTCCAATTAGACCCCTCACTCAGACCACTCCCAGACAGTCCTAGCAAAATTCTTGCTTGAGAAATAGACTTTTGCTGAAAAACGTTTTATTTTTTACAATTGGAATGGGAAAGTACTGGAGTAAGAAAGGACATTAACATAAAAACGGCTACAGAAGTTTTTGGGAAATATCTTTTTTAAGATTGAGTTGTATTGTTTCCAGAATACCTGTCAGCTACTTGTTTGAGAAGGAGTTCTCAGGCAGGCAAGCAGCCTGACAGCAGGTCAAGGGTAATTTCTAGCAGTACAAGAACACCACTCTGTATGGACACTCAGTGGACTGACAGACATAGGTACCATCTATAAGGAATAATTTGACAATCTCTCAGAATATGACAGCAGCTATTGTTTTCTCTATTCTCTCCAATGGCAGATGTGCACAGTGGTATCAACCAGGTATGCGCACCATTGGTGGTGGATGAGGTAAATTCCCCATTACAAAGTAAAGTGCTAAACACGGAAATACACAAAATAAATCCAATCTATTGTTATCATTACAGTAATCTCGGTTAACACTTAACTAAAGTCTCCGTAATTGCTCAGCTGCTCGATTAATTTAAGCTCCACCCTATCTCTTTGTTGCGGGCCGAATGTCCCATCCGCATCCGAAATTCGAAAGATGCTAACACCTGCAAAACCCTAATTTGTCTCAATAACCTACGCTGAAGAATCCAAACACCGGACCTACTGCTGCACGTTATCCCACGCATCCCATTCCTTCCCGACATATTCTACCGGTACCAGTTATGTTTATGTAGATATGTCCATGAGAGATTATCATTACATAATTCAAGAGATGCCCACTACACACATATTTCAACACATACTTGACTTCATACTGTGCTGCAACACTGTGTACTGTACGTACATAAAATGTTTTCCTCTCCCTCTCTCTTCCAAAGGGAAAATGGGTAGCATATGTTGCAACTTCCAAAATATGTAAACTGCAATAAAAACCCATTTGTTTATCATGATCTTCTACTGATGCTATTTTCACATTTCAATCTTTAATTTGTTGGGTGACCATTATTTGCCCTCTTCTCCAATTATGCGTGACTGTTATTAAAGGAGCAATCTGGGATTGGTAGATACATTTTTGGACGCATAAATTAATGATATATAGCCATTGATTCTTGAATAATATAATTTATAAACGCTTCATGACCTCAGTTCAACTGTCGTACGCCATCAGAACCTAAAATATAAGATTGTTTTACTACATCATTTGTAAGCAATGTGATTGTAAACAAACTTAAAACATGGCTAAAACTATCATTTCGATCTCATGGATGGTTAGTCCTTGCTTCAATAGCTCTGTTTAAAAATTGGAGAGTGGTTACATTTCTTCAGCCTCATCCTACAGCTGTTTACCAAATCAAGGAGTGAGGTCACCGCTTTGTTGTTTTTCAAATTCTGGATTGGCCCTTTGAGATGTTAAATGGAGTGTTTACTATTATGGGATGTGTCCCAAATGGCACCCTATTCCCTGTGTAGTGCACTAATTTTGACCAAGACCCATAGAGCTCTAGTCTAAAGTTGTGCACTATATAGGGAATAGCCTAGGGTGCCATTTGGGACAGGACCATGTTTGGTCTGGAGCCATCTCCGGGGACTAGGGATTAACAATGAGCTGCCTGTCTCTAGTGGCTGTGTTGACAGACTTCATGTTGTTATGATTTACAAGGTGCTCTACAAACAAGCATCTTTATTAATGCTGTAAAACAAGGAAAGATATCATTCTCTATTATCTATTTCCTCCTCACTAATGCAAATCAAAAAGTTGACATTACAATTTCATGATGTGTTCATGAGGTACTTTCAGACAGTTAAATAGTAGTTGTAATATACATCTGCCAGATGACCCCTGTTTTGCAGTATATTTCTAAATCACATTTGATGCATACCAGTCTCATGCCCACATAAGTCAAATATACACTATGTAATGTGTGGTATGTTTATAAGGGGTCCATCAGGAATAACTTAAAAACCCAAGCATTCCAGTCCAAATACGGAGTGTGAATGGTGCTGCTTTCTAATTCCAAAATAGCACTCACTTAAAAAACAAATAGCCATTATTCTTTCTCTCATGAATATGAAAAAAATATTTTTTTATTTACAAATTATGTTTTCTCCTCTCTGGTTATGTACCGTATATGAAAATAGTTCTAATTATTACGTTATTACCAATCACTTAATGTTTTTAGCATACAGAAATGATACATTAGGAAGTTTTAATGAGTTTGCATCATCATAAGAGTTGAACATGCTCTATATTGAAAACTTGACTGCTGGCATGCACATTTTTGGGAGGATTGCATTAACAGTGAACAAAATACAAAAAAATATGTTTTGAGTGTAGTATTACTTTAAACATACTATAGCAATATACGGGGCATTTGTTTAATACGGCACAGAGACAAGACCTAACTCCCTTTCTTTGTGGATAACCCTTCCTTAATGACTTCAATATACCAACAGACAATTAGTCCATGTGACCTAAGACTTTTGGAGCCGGACTGAAAATGGACTTTCAGTTTCCATCTAATTTTTCATTCTCGAAACTTCTTTAATTAAAAATAAAATTGCTTTTAAAGACTACCTGTTCATTGCTGGATAAAGATGACAGCTTTTGACAGCACAGGTAAATAATATCAGCAATTAAATGTTGAGATAAACAAAATGGCTTTGGTTTGTGAGTTACAAGATGTAAAATAGTACTAAGAGAATGAATGCTGCTGTAATTTTGTCTTTTTGCATGTGGTGCAACTTGAACAGCAATGCTTCCCTCTTCTGGTACACTGGAAGGAACAGTCTACCCTACTGGATACCAAGCATTTCTCTGAATGAATAAATGGCCATTTGCTATCTTAATATAATGCAACAATGACTAACCATATACGATATTAAGTTGCAAATGTCTTATCGTGAGCAAATCTATAAAGATAACAAACTCCATGCAATACAACAACGAGTGAATACTGGATACTTTCATTATTTTTTTACAATCTTTTTACATGCAAATGTGTTTGCTTGTGTATGTACAAAACTGTCTTATAAAAATGTGTTTTTCAAGTTGTTCCTATGCCATGAACAAAAGAATGCGTGGGGCTTTCGTGATGTATCATTGTTTACCGGCTCCCAGGTTCAACCAGCATGCATGTGAGCAATACAATTACCTTTTTTCAAAGGTTGCATTTATTAGTATCCATCATCTCTGCCATTACATCAATTAATACTGTTGACGGGTGAAAGATTGTCACAGGCCAGGCAGAAACCTTTTCCCATCCTTCACAGGGAGAAGTTTCCTCCTAGCGGTTTTTTCCACTGGCATTTACTGCTGTCATCCCAGAAACAACAGAGCCCAGTGGTGTCAATTATATTTGATTGACTGAGTAAAGCACACACAAATAAGCCAAAACAATGGACACAAAAATCTATATATGACTCCCCTTGTCAAATCAAGTGCTTGTCTCCTCCATTTTCATGTTGCACACCAGGCCTGGCGCCCCATGCTTAAACGTTTCCTCTCACACCATCACCCAATTAAACTCCCTGGGTCTTCAAAGGTGTGGAATGGCTCCCTGGGATATTGACTCAAACTGTTGTCCAATAAATGAGGTCTAATTTGTCAGTTTAACTTCACAAAAAAAATGTTCGTTTTTTGGAACATGAACTGCGATCTGCTCCTGTGGTATAAAATGAAAATGTCTCTCAACTGATTCCCAAACCGATGCATTTTATGAATGTATTCAATTGACACTACTCACATCTGTGAATTCTTGTTTGGCTAATTGTGTACCTATGGAAAATGTTTCATATTGTCGACTAAGATTAAAAACTACAATTAGTGTGTCAAATGTCAGTGTGTGGTGGGTCGGATGAAGTCAGGCGCAGGACACAGAATTGAGTAAAAACGTAACTTTACTCGAAAATAAACCAACAATATATTCCATGCTGGGAAACACACCAGCTCACAGAAATACCAACCACTAACAACGAACAAACACGCACAAAAACCATGGGGAAAACAGAGGGTTAAATAATGAACATGTAAATGGGGAATTGAAACCATGTGTGTAAATCAAAGACAAAACAAAAGGAAAATGAAATGGATGGATGAAGTGGATCGGCAATGGCTAGAAGGCCGGTGACGTCGACCGCCGAACGCCGCCCGAGCAAGGAGAGGGACCGACTTTGGCGGAAGTCTTGACAGTACCCCCCCTTGACACGCGGCTCCAGCCGTGCGCCGACACCGGCCTCGGGGACGACCTGGAGGACGAGGCGCAGGGCGACCCGGGTGGAGACGGTGAAATTCCTGCAGTAACGACGGGTCCAGGATGTCCTCCACCGGCACCCAGCATCTCTCCTCCGGACCGTACCCCTCCCACTCCACGAGGTACTGAAGGCCCCTTGCCCAACGCCTTGAGTCCATGATGGCTCGCACAGTATACGCCGGGGCCCCCTCGATGTCCAGAGGGGGCGGAGGAACCTCCCGCACCTCAGACTGCTGGAGCGGACCAGCCACCACCGGCCTGAGGAGAGACACATGGAACGAGGGGTTAATACGGTAATCAGGGGGAGCTGTAACCTATAACAAACCTCGTTCAGTCTCCTCAGGACTTTAAATGGCCCCACAAACCGCGGACCCAGCTTCCAGCAGGGCAGGCGAAGGGGTAGGTTTCGGGTCGAGAGCCAGACCTGGTCCCCCGGTGCATACACCAGGGCCTCACTGCGGTGGCGGACGGCGCTCGCCTTCTGCCGCCTGATGCCCCATTGCAGGCGCACATGGGCAGCGTCCCATGTCTCCTCCGAGCGCCGAAACCATTCATCCAACGCAGGTGCCTCGATCTGGCTCTGATGCCACGGTGCCAGGACCGGCTGATAACCTAGTACACACTGAAAAGGAGATAGGTTAGTGGAGGAGTGGCGGAGGGCGTTTTGGGCCATCTCCGCCCAGGGGATGAAAGCCGCCCACTCCCCCGGCCGGTCCTGGCAATAGGACCGCAGAAACTTACCCACATCCTGGTTAACTCTCTCCACCTGCCTGTTACTCTCAGGGTGAAAACCTGAGGTAAGGCTGACCGAAGACCCCCAGGCGTTCCATAAACGCCCTCCAGACCCTAGACGTGAACTGGGGACCCCGATCAGAAACTATATCCTCAGGCACCCCATAGTGCCGAAAGACATGGGTGAACAGGGCCTCCGCAGTCTGTAGAGCCGTAGGGAGACCGGGCAAAGGAAGGACATGGCAGGACTTAGAAAACCGATCCACAACGACCAGGATCGTGGTGTTTCCCTGTGACGGAGGAAGATCCGTCACGAAATCCACCGATAGGTGTGACCACAGCCGCTGTGGAATGGGCAGGGGTTGTAATTTCCCTCTGGGCAGGTGTCTAGGTGCCTTGCACTGGGTGCACACCGAGCAGGAGGAAACATAAACCCTCACATCCTTAGCTAAAGTGGTCCACCAGTACTGCCCACTAAGACAGCGCACTGTCCGACCGATGCCAGGATGACCAGAGGAGGGTGACGTGTGAGCCCAACAGATCAAACGATCGCGGACATCAGACGGAACGTACAGACGCCCAACTGGACACTGGTTGGGAGTGGGCTCTGTACGTAACGCCCGCTCGATGTCCGCGTCCACCTCCCGTACCACCATGCAAGAAGCCGGAAGTATGGGAGTAGGATCCGTGGACCGCTCCTCTGTGTCATACAGCCGGGACAGTGCGTCTGACTTCACGTTCTGGGAACCTGGTCTGTAGGATAGGGTGAAAACAAAACGGGTGAAAAACATGGCCCACCTTGCCTGGCGAGGGTTCTGTCTCCTCACTGCCCGTATGTACTCCAGATTGCGGTGGTCAGTCCAGATGAGGAAAGGGTGTTTAGCCCCCTCAAGCCAATGCCTCCACGCTTTCAGAGCCTTTACGACAGCCAGTAACTTCTGGTCCCCCACATCATAGTTACGCTCCGCCGAGCTGAGCTTCTTCGAAAAGAAAGCACGGGGACGGAGTTTGGGTGGCGTACCCGAGCGCTGAGACAGCACAGCACCTATCCCAGCCTCAGACGCGTCCACCTCCACTATGAACGCCAAAGAGGGATCCGGATGAGCCAGCACAGGAGCTGAGGTAAACAGAGCCTTCAGGTGACCAAAAGCCCTGTCCGCCTCAGCCGACCACCGCACCGGTCCCCTCTTCAGCAGTGAGGTAATGCGAGCCGCTACCTGACCAAAACCCCAGATAAACCTCCGGTAGTAGTTGGCAAACCCTAGAAACCGCTGCACCTCCTTTACTGTGGTGAGAGTCGGCCAATTACACACAGCTGAAATGCAGTCACTCTCCATCGCCACCCCTGAAGTGGAAATGCGGTACCCTAGGAAGGAGACGGACTGTTGGAAGGACAGACATTTCTCAGCCTTGACATACAGGTCATGCTCCAACAGTCGACCAAGCACCCTGCGCACCAGGGACACATGCTCGGCGAGTGTAGCTGAGTATATTAGAATGTCGTCGATATACACCACTACACCCTGCCCGAGCAGGTCCCGGAAAATCTTGTCTACAAAGGATTGGAAGACTGATGCAGCATTCATCAGCCTGTACGGCATGACGAGGTATTCATAGTGCCCAGAGGTGGTACTAAATGCCGTCTTCCACTCATCTTCCTCCCGGATTGTACGCGCTCCTGAGATCCAATTTTGAGAAGAAGCGCGCCCCGTGTATTGACTCGATCACACTGGCTATGAGAGGCAGAGGGTAACTGTACCTCACAGTGATCTGATTGATCCCTCAATAGTCAATACACTGGTTTAAACCACCTTTCTTCTTCACAAAAAAGAAACTCGAGGAGGCCGGTGAAGTGGAAGGCCAAATGTATCCCTGCCCCAGAGATTCGGAGACATATGTTTCCATAGCCGCCGTCTCCTCCTGTGACAGAGGACACACGTGACTCCTGGGAAGTGCTGCGTCTACCATGAGATTTATCGCACAATCCCCCAGTCGATGAGGTGGTAATTTAGTCGCCCTCTTCTTACAGAAGGCAAGAGCCAAATCGGCATATTCAGAAGGGATATGCACGGTGGAGACCTGGTTTGGACTCTCCACCGTAGTAGCACCAATGGAAACACCTACACACCTCCCTAAGCACTTACGTGACCATCCCTTGAGAGCCCTTTCTGTTGCCACGAAATAGTGGGGTCATGATAGGCCAACCAGGGAAGGCCCAACACCATGGGAAACGCAGGAGAATCAATCAGGAAGAGACTAATTCTCTCCTCATGACCCTCCTGCGTTATCATACATAGTAGGGCAGTGGTCTCCCTAATCAGCCCTGACCCTAAAGGACGACTATCTAAGGCATGTACAGGGAAGGGCACATCAACAGGAACAATAGGGATCCCTAATCTAAGTGCAAATGAACGGTCAATAAAGTTCCCAGCTGCGCCTGAATCTACTAGCGCCTTATGCTGGGAATGCGAGGAAATCTCAGGAAATTCTATACACACACACATGTGCGCAACAGGGAGCTCTGGGTGAGTCGGATGCCTACTCACCTGGGATGATCCACCAGTGCCCTGCCTGCTGCCTCGACTCCCTGGGGAACTTCCCCAGCACCGACCAGCAGTGTGCTCTCTGCGGCCACATGTGGTACAGGAAGTGCCCCCCCCCTCCGGTCACCCTCATAGCAGCACCTCCGAGCTCCATAGGTGTAGGATCGGAGGTGCTGGGGGATGGAATAGACGAGCCCCGATCTGGACATCCGCGGGAGGCCAACAGGTTATCCAGCCGGATGGATAAATCCACCAGCTGGTCGAGGTTAAGGGTGGTGTCGCTGCAAGCCAGCTCCCGACGAACGTCCTCACGCAGACTGCACCGGCAATGGTCGATCGGGGCCATCTCATTCCATCCCGGGCTGGCAGCCAGGGTCCTGAAGTCCAGAGCGAAGTCCTGTGCGCTCCTCATCCCGTTTGAGATGGAACATGCGTTCCCCCGCTGCTCTCCCCTCAGGTGGATGATCGAAGACCTCCCGGAAGCGGCGGGTGAAATCCTCATAGCGGACCGACGCTGCATCTACTCCTTCCCAGACGGCGTTTGCCCACTCAAGCGCTTTCCCAGACAAACAGGAGATGATGGCAGACACGCTCTCGTGTCCCGAGGGAGCCGGGTAAACGGTCGCCGGGTAGAGCTCCAACTGGAGCAGGAACCCCTGGCACCCAGCAGCCGTCCCATCATATGCCCTCGGGAGCCAGAGCCGAATCCCGCTCGGTCCAGGTGACGGAGGGGTGGACAGTGGTGTGGGTTGGGATGAAGTTGGTGGGGGTGTGGGAAAACCCCCTCTCTCCATGGTGTGCAGCACGCGATCCATGGCTGTGCCAAGATCTTAGAGCATCGTCGCGTGCTGCTGGACGCGCTCCTCCACTGGTGACAGAGGACTGGGTGCACCTGCTGACTCCATAATTTTGGTGCGTGTTTCTGTCAAATGTCAGTGTGTGGCGGGTCGGATGAAGTCAGGCGCAGGACACAGAACTGAGTAAAAACGTAACTTTACTCGAAAATAAACCAACAATATATTCCACGCTGGGAAACACACCAGCTCACAGAAATACCAACCACTAACAACGAACAAACACGCACAAAAACATGGGGAAAACAGAGGGTTAAATAATGAACATGTAAATGGGGAATTGAAACCATGTGTGTAAATCAAAGACAAAACAAAAGGAAAATGAAAAGTGGGCCGGCAATGACTAGAAGGCCGGTGACATCGACCGCCGCCCGAGCAAGGAGAGGGACCTACTTCGGCGGAAGTCGTGACATAGTGAAGATCCATTAGATTCCTTTGGGATCCTTACATGTAATAAATATAGGTTGATTTCCTGCAAAATACCAAAATATTGTTATGTATAACATTACAGTAATGTGTTTCTGATAGCATGAAGCCACAACATGTATAGTGGCTATAACAACAAGCTGACATTATTCTTGTTTTTAACATAAATTTTGATGTCTGAACAAACCATATTGAAATATTGTTTTAAGTGTCACCCCATGAAAAATATATGATCTTATTTAAACCCATCAGTCTCATTGATCCATCTCAATAGAATGAACCAATGATATATTACACTTTGATACACCCTATCTATTGGTTGAATTGGGTTTAAAAAACAGCATAAACCCAATGTGTTGCATCTATTTTTTTTGCCAACCTCTGTCAGGCTCCTTAATGTATAGAGTAGTCATCTTTAACTATGCTTGCTAAGAAATGATTGAATGGGCTCAATTTAATGGACTCCTTTATTTCCTGTTCTGATTATTTGTATGTACTGTATTTTTGTTTTATGAACCACTCCACGCAAGACATTCCATGCACAGGAAAATAAAGTTACTTGAATTGAATACTTGGCCATTGGCCACATCACTTCAAGGGACACAACTTACATTACATGTGTAATAACTCTGTATTACCTCATCATGATATTTTATCTTGATTATGGATTGTGGTGAGTCAATACTGACTCATGACTGCATTTGGACTTACATCTGAGAACAACCCAGGTAATGTTTCAAACCTTAACAATTTCAGACTTGTTTTGAATACACAGAATCATACAGACAACCAGGAGACAGAAGACAAGTAATGGTTTATTTCAGCTCTGAGTTTGTCTTAACTAGTGGGAGGGCGCAAAGCATCATCAATATTAGGTTTTGTATGCAGAAAGACGGAATTAACCAAACAACTCTTTTATAAAATGTAAAATACACTTTAGGTTTAACACCACACATAGACTAGAGCAACTATTGCATTTGTACTGAGGGAAGTATCAAATTCATTCTTTGACATTTTGTCAAATGTGTGTTACACCAAAGATAAAATCACAAAACATGATCAACCATTTATATTTCACCAGAGCCCTAACAATGCTATCATAATTAGAAAAGGACACGTATCCTCATTCTCAAAGTGTGGTTATATTAAATCACTGCATTCAAACCTCTCATCAATACATGTCACTGATACAGACAGGAACTCAAATATTGGCAATAACCAACCACTGCATAGACAATGAAACTACGAATGACTAGAAGTGATGTGAAGGAAGCTTTAAATATATACAGTGGTTTCAAATACACTGAACTAAAATATAAACGCAACATGTAGTGTTGGTCCCATGTTCCATGAGCTGAAATAAAAGATCCCAGAAATGTTCCATATGCACAAAAAGCTTATTTAAAAAAAACACACATATATATATGTATATATATATATATATATATAGCACAAATTTGTTTACATCCTTGTTAGTGAGCATTTCTCCTTTGCCCAGATAATCCATCTACCTTACAGGGGAGGCATATCAAGAAGCTGATTAAACAGCATGATCATTGCACAGGTGCACCTTGTGCTGGGGACAAACGGCCACTCTAAAATGTGCAGTTGCCACACAACACAATGCCACAGATGTTTCAAGTTCTGAGGGAGCGTACAATTGGCATGCTGACTGCAGGAATGTCCACTAGAGCTGTTCCCAGACAATTTACTGTTCATTTCTTTACCATAAGGCGCCTCCGACATCCTTTTAGAGAATTTGTCAGTACGCCCAACCGGCCTCACAAACACAGACCATATGTAACCATGCCAGCCAAGGACCTTCACATTCGGCTTCTTCACCTGTGGGATCATTTGAGACCAGCCACCCTGGCAGCAGATGAAACAGTGTTTTTTATTTAACCATTACTTAACTAGGCAAGTCAGTTAAGAACAAATTCTTATTTACAATGATGACCTACCGTGGCCAAACCCTAACCAGAACGGCGCTGGGCCAATTGTGCGCCGCCCCATGGGACTCCCAATCACGGCCAGTTTTGATACAGCCTGGAATTGAAACAGGGTCTGTAGTGACGCCTCTAGCACTGAGAGGCAGTGCCTTAAGACCACTGCACCACTCAGGAGCCCACAACTAAATAGTTTCTGCACTAACTGTCAGAAACCGTCTCAGGGAAGCTCATCTGCATGCTCATCCTCACCAGGGACTTGACCGGACTGCAGTTTGGTGTCGTAACCGACTTCAGTGGGCAAATGCTCAACTTCGATGGCCACTGGCATGCTGGAGATGTGTGCTCTTCACAGATGAATCCCGGTTTCAGCTGTACCGGGCAGATGGCAGACAGCGTGCATGGTGTTGTGTGGGCGAGCGGTTTGCTGATGTCAACGTTGTGAACAGTGCACCATGGTTATTATATGGGCAGGCATAAGATACAATGAACACAACTGCATTTTATCGATGGCAATTTGAATGCAGATACCGTAACGAGATTCTGAGGCCCATTGTCGTGCCATTCATCCACTGCCATCACCTCATGTTTCAGCATGATAATGAACAGCCCCATGTCGCAAGGATCTGTACACAATTCCTGGAAGCTGTCCCAGTTCTTCCATGGCCTGCATACTCACCAGACATGTCACCCATTGAGCATGTTTCGGATGCTCTGGATCGACAGCATGTTCCATGTTCCGCCAATTTCCAGCAACTTCACACAGCCATTGAAGAGGAGTGGGACAACATTCCACAGGCTACAATCAACTGTCTGATCAACTCTATGTGAAGGAGATGTCACATTGCATGAGGCAAATTGTGGTTAAACCAGATACTGACTGGTTTTGTGATCCACGCCCCCACCCTTTTTTTTAAGGTATCTGTGACCAACAGATGGAAATCTCTATTCCCAGTCATGTGACATTCATAGATTAGTGGCTAATGAATTCATTTCAATTGAGTGATTTCCTGATAACAGTAACTCAGTAAAATATTTGAAATTGTTGCATGTTGCGTTTATATTTTTATTCAGTGTATACGCTTTGTGCTAGTGCACATTAAGTGCATGTGAAAAACCACAGATTGTATTACCAATGGTATAACTGTGTGTGCATAAGTATACATACTCTAATACAATTGTATTGGATACTTCAGAGGAGACTTCAGTTACAAAAAATTGTCAAGTTGATCAAATACTGTGAGAGAAAGTACAATGCTTTTTTATTTTGTCCTTAAAAAAAAAAAAAAGGCCCCTAAACAGCACTAGCTTTGCTCTTGCCCTTGGAGTGCCCACATGGACTGGTTTTAACATCAGTTTTCCTGCCAGGCGAGCCCTGGGACACACCACAGCTTGACTGTTTGACAGAGGGAGACGTTTGGACATTATTATTGTTGCTGTTCTGATTTCCACTCAGCGATTCCATTAGGGAGCGGAATGTCCCGAACGGGCGCTTCACCGTCTCGGACCCTGTAGGAGTCCTACCTCCGGCTCCTTCTTTACTGTGGGCACCCTTGGGCGGCTCACTCTCTGGTGGTCCCGTCTTGTGAACCACCTGCTCATCAAAGGTCACCCTCAGTTTCAGGTTCTGGGAGGTCTTCCTTCGAGAGGTAGGCGATTTGAGTGCACTTTTGGGGCTCGTCGTGATCTTTTGTCCATTGTTGTAGTCGGGGAAATCTCCACCGGCCTCCGGTTTCCCGTCAGCGTCAAGCTCGCTTTTGTCCGATGTGGGCGAGGGGTATCCATCCATGGACTTGGAGGTGCTGAGGGCGAAAGCTGACTTGTGCTCGGTGGTCGAGGTGTGCTTCTTCATGCCCAGATGCAGGCTGCCGACAGGCTCCTCGCTCTCTGCGATGGGCAGGTGGCTGGGTCTCTCTAGGCGCACCCCTGGGGGGGGGCCATGTTTGGCCTCTTCAGGGGGGTAGGTGTCCGAGTCGGACTCGCTGAGAGAGCGCTGCATGATCTGCTTGAGTCTGGCCAGCTTCAGCTCCCGTCTTTCCACCACCCCCATCCTGCGCAGGGGCCCAGGGTTGGACCCGTTCAGACTAGGAGGCCCCGCTCTGGAGCCCTCCTGGAACTCCAGGGACAGCTTCTCCTTGGTGCACACCTTGTCTGAGATGTCTTTACCCAGCAGTTGGCGCAGGACGGTGTCTGAGTCGACGCTCCTCTGCCTCAGGATCCAGTGGCCATCCCCGGGGGTCCCCTCTGCGGTCAGGGTCATCTCAGGCCACGCCTCCACAGACGGAACATGGGAGCTGATCATCAAAAAGACAGAAATGACTGATTTGGGTATATTTAATTTACATGTACGTGCTTGTAATCAATGTGTAGACGGTGAATGGTGTACAGTATAGTACAGTATGTGGTGGAAGATCAGACCTGGGTGATCGTGGCAAAGTTCCCTCTGCTTTTGAGGGATCCAGGTGTAGCTGAACTTGATTCTGTAGAGCATTCGTCTTTGTTGCTTGTCTGAAAATTTTTGGAACAATATATAATGATAACACTGACATGCAGGCAAGGTAAATTAACCAGCTATGGAAATCTTAATTTATAAAACATCGATTCAGTAAAATGAACCTCCTGAAAATCCTCAGTGCATCTCCATTTCCAAAACGTATAGAGGTTTGCATGCTAAAAATGTACATTTTCTGAAATGCTGCGGTTATTACACCTTTTTAAAGAAATTATTATTTATTTTTATCCACATTGGTGTAAAGACTAGGTTTATGTGCATCCCAAATGGCGCCCTATTCCCCATGTAGTGCACTACTTCTGACCAGAGACGAAGTGCACTGATAGCCAGAGGTGAGACCAAGACACTGTTATTCGAGTCACAAGTGTTGTAACAATGGTACATACGTCTTCATCAGACTTATTGATTATTAATAATATTTCATCACTATTAATAATACACATCACTACATGGAACAATAATTTTCTCTCGTGCAACGTACTGACTCCAAAGTGTGGCGCACAGTCCACGTAGCCTAGAATGCACACTGAGGTGGACGCAACTAGAATGACAGAGACATAGGACACAGATACACGGAACTCCGACATAAACAAGGAAATATGAACAAAGGAAACGATACATTGAATTAAAAAAACAGAACTTCCACCACATGAGTCTCACAAATCCTCATGTGAACAATAAACCTCGCGCCGCCTCAGAGTGTAAGAAATGGTCAATTAAAATGTATCGCATCAAACAGCAAAGTCCAAGTGTTGCAATAAACAGTACGGGCATGGAATGATGAAATGCTACCAATTATTGTCAGATTAGATGAAACTTAGATTTACCATGTATGCATTTAAAACATGTGAAAGCAACAGCAACCATTTTGACAAGAAAACAAAGCTCTACACTGGCGAGAATTGCGCCACAGTAATAACAAATTTTAACATCAAATTCCAAATGCAAGATTCATAAGTAAACTATAAATTTCAAGCACTTTCGACATACCAAAAGACCAGTAAGCCTATGCTATTAATTGTTCCTTGATGCCCCATTGCTGGTGAACTTTCATTTACATTTTAATTACTGAACAGATGCACTTATCCAGAGCGACTTACAGGAGCAATTTGGGTTAAGTGCCTTGCTCAAGGGCAGACAGATTTTTCATCTAGTCAGCTCGAGGACTCAAACCAACAACCTTTCTGTTACTGGCCCAACGTTCTTAACCACTAGCCTTGCCTGCAGTTAATATTCTTGATCACCAATTTTTGGGGGAGCTGCATATTTATTTATTATGTCAATCCTCTCTCACTACCATTTCATGTTTGCGCTGCACCTGTACAGCAAATCATCAATCTGTTCGCTAGCTCACCCGACCTGTGTTGAGGGTGTGAGGGTCGAGTGTGCATTTCACTAGCCAATCTGTTGCCTTTTTTGCTAAGGCGATGCTGTGGCTACTGTCTCTGGCTGCACGGAGAGTGATCCACGGAGACTCTGTGCCACAATGAGTGACAAAATGTTACAAAACCTGGCCGGATAATTTCAAGTCATCAGTCTCAAATCTTGAGAGTCCACATCAAGTATTACGTTCTTTTCTTTTCTATTAAGTTGAGTCTCAAGTCATCAAATTTGAGACTCGAGTCCAAGTCATGTGACTCAAATCCAGAACTCTGCTAATAGTACTATATAGGGAACAGAAGTAATTTCAGACAACACAAGTAATCTGAGGTGAGTTAAAGACCGCATCCCGAATAACACCCTGCTCCCTATATAGGGAACTACTTCTGACCAGGACCCATAGGCCTCTGGTCAAAAGTAGTGCACTATGTATGCAATAGGATGCTTTTTGGGACAGATCAAAAGAGTCAGACAGGAACCTCCCACTCACTCGTTGAGCTGCTTGGTGAGCTTGACCACCTGGGAGGCCAGCGACATGCACGTCTCCACCACTACCAGGTAGCGGGCGCAGGTGGTGTGGCCCTGCCGCTCAGCGCTCTGGGAAGGCCTCTCGCCGCCCTGGTTCTGCACTGTGACGTTGGAGCCGTACTCCACCAGGGTCTGAGGAAAGAAAGACATGCTGCTTTGTCAGTTCATGTAGTAGGAGCTCCAAAACAAAGACCTATCGGCTGTTAGTAGTGTCTGAAATGGCATTGAAGCCTTACAAAAAGAATGAATAGATGTTCAAGAAAATGGTACAGAAAGCATTTTGTGCAAACGGATGGGCAAACATCCAAAAAGTAAATTTACAAATGTCCTTATCGTCCAGTATTCTTTCTCTAAAACAACTTAGTTTAACAACAAAACATGCAAATGAAATCTGTATTCTCTAACGTACATAGAAGTGCAGAAACAAAGTAAAACAGTGTTTTCAATATTTCCTAGGCCCAGCTTGTCTCTCTGAAACATAGTTAATGTGGTCACCGACCATACTTTTGATACGTCTGGCTTGCTGAATCAACAGCAGGACACTAATCATGAGTAGTATATCCAGCCCGCATCCTCATTCTACTTTGTAAAAGCACAGTCTAAAGTCCAGATCCTCTCTTTTACAGACAAGGGCACAATAGAATGAGGAGGCGGGCCGGATATATTACTCCTGATTTGTTTCCTACTGTTGATTCAGCAAGCCAGGAGCAACCAGACGCTGCACTTGACACATTTACGAAATTGCTTATTCCAGTTACTAATAAGCATGCACCCAGTAATATAATGACTGTAAAAACTGTTAGATCCTCTTGGACCAAAGAGGAACTTAAAAATGGTATGGTTGAGAGGGATGAGGCAAAAGTATGGCAAATAAGTCTGGTTGGCAAATGTACTTCAAATGAAGAAATCATGTGACTAAAGTAAATAAAAATGATATAAAAAATGATAGTAAAAAGCTTTGGGGCACCTTAAATGAAAAAAAAAAAAAAAAAACTACTCGGCGCCCTCATTCATTGAATCAGATGGCTTATTCATCACAAAGCCCACTGATATTGCCAACTACTTTAATTACTTTTTCCATTGGCAAGATAAGCAAACTTGGGGATGACATACCAGCAACAAATGCTGACCACTACACATCCGAGTATATCGGACCAAATTATGAAAGACAAGAATAGTATTTAAGAATTCCGTAAAGTCAGTGTGGAAGAGGTGAAAAAAGTATTGTTGTCTATCAACAATGACAAGCCACCGGTGTCTGACAATCTGGATGGAAAATTACTGAGGATCATAGCAGACGATATTATCACTCCTATTTGCCATATCTTTAATTTAGCCTATGCTACCCTCCAGACCCTTGACTTCTTGGCGCTGACGGAAACATGGATTACCACAGAAAACACTGCTACTCCTACTGCTCTCTCCTCGTCTGACCACGTGTTCTCGCATACCCCGAGAGCATCTGGTCAGCGGGGTGGTGGGACTGGAATCCTCATCTCTCCCAAGTGGACATTCTCTCTTTCTCCCCTGACCCATCTGTCTATCTCCTCCTTTGAATTCCATGCTGTCACAGTCTCTAGCCCATTCAAGCATAAAATCCTTATCATTTATCGCCCTCCAGGTTCCCTTGGAGAGTTCATCAATGAGCTTGACGCCTTGATAAGTTCCTTTGCTGAGGATGGCTCACCCCTCACAATTCTGGGTGACTAACCTCCCTACGTCTACCTTTGACTCATTTCTCTCTGCCTCCTTCTTTCCACTCCTCTCCTCTTTTGGCCTCACCCTATCACCGCCCCCCTACTCACAAGGCAGGCAATACGCTTGACCTCATCTTTACTAGATACTGTTTTTCTACTAATGTCACTGCAACTCCCCTCCAAGTCTCCGACCACTACCTTGAATCCTTTTCCCTCTCGCTCTCCTCCAACACTACTCACTCTGCCCCTACTCAGATGGTATTGCGCCGTCGCAACCTTCGCTCTCTCTCCTGCTACTCTCTCCTCTTCCATCCTATCATCTCTTCCCTCTGCTCAATCCTTCTCCAACCAATCTCCTGATTCTGCCTCCTCAACCCTCCTCTCCTCCCTTTCTGCATCCTTTGACTCTCTATGTCCCCTATCCTCCCGGCCGGCTCGGTCCTCCCCTCCTGCTCCGTGGCTTGACGACTCATTGCGAGCTCACAGAACAGGGCTCCGGGCAGCCGAGCGGAAATGGAGGAAAACTAGCCTCCCTGCAGACCTGGCATCTTTTCACTCCCTCCTCTCCACATTTTCTTCCTCTGTTTCTGCTGCTAAAGCCATTTTCTACCACTCTAAATTCCAAGCATCTGCCTCTAACCCTAGGAAGCTCTTTGCTACCTTCTCCTCCCTCCTGAATCCTCCTCCCCCTCCCCCCCTCCCTCTCTGCGGATGACTTTGTCAACCATTTTGAAAAGAAGGTTGACGACATCCGATCCTCGTTTGTTAAGTCAAACGACACCGCTGGTCCTGCTCACATTGCCCTACCCTATGCTTTGACCTATTTCTCCCCTCTCTCTCCAGATGAAATCTTGCGACTTGTGACGGCCGGCCGCCCAACAACCTGCCCGCTTGACCCTATCCCCTCCTCTCTTCTCCAGACCATTTCCGGAGACCTTCTCCCTTACCTCACCTATCAACTCATCCTTGACCGCTGGCTACGTCCATTCTGTCTTCAAGAGCGAGAGTTGCACCCCTTCTCAAAAAACCTACACTCGATCCCTCCGATGTCAACAACTACAGACCAGTATCCCTTCTTTCTTTCCTCTCCAAAACTCTTGAGCGTGCCGTCCTTGGCCAGCTCTCTTGCTATCTCTCTCAGAATGACCTTCTTGATCCAAATCAGTCAGGTTTCAAGACAGGTCATTCAACTGAGACTGCTCTTCTCTGTGTCACGGAGGCTCTCCGCACTGCTAAAGCTAACTCTCTCTCCTCAGGTCTAGAAGGATGAGAACAATCTGCTGCCTTTGATACTGTGAACCATCAGATCCTCCTCTGCACCCTCTCCGAGTTGGGCATCTCCGGCGCGGCTCACTCTTGGATTGCGTCCTACCTGACAGATCGCTCCTACCAGGTGGCGTGGCGAGAATCCGTCTGCGCACCATGTGCTCTCACCACTGGTGTCCCTCAGGGTTCTAGGCCCTCTCCTATTCTCGCTATACACCAAGTCACTTGGCTCTGTCATATCCTCACATGGTCTCTCCTATCATTGCTACGCAGACGACACACAATTAATCTTCTCTTTTCCCCCTTCTGATAACCAGGTGGCGAATCGCATCTCTGCATGTCTGGCAAACATATCAGTGTGGATGACGGATCACCACCTCAAGCTGAACCTCGGCAAGACGGAGCTGCGCTTCCTCCCGGGTAAGGACTGCCCGTTCCATGATCTCGCCATTACGGTTGACAACTCCATTGTGTCCTCCTCCCAGAGTGCTAAGAGCCTTGGCGTGACCCTGGACAACACCCTGTCGTTCTCCGCTAACATCAAGGCGGTGACCCGATCCTGTAGGTTCATGCTCTACAACATTCGCAGAGTACGACCCTGCCTCACACAGGAAGCGGCGCAGGTCCTAATCAAGGCACTTGTCTTGGATTACTGCAACTCGCTGTTGGCGGGGCTCCCTGCCTGTGCCATTAAACCCCTACAACTCATCCAGAACGCCGCAGCCCGTCTGGTGTTCAACCTTCCCAAGTTCTCTCACGTCACCCCGCTCCTCCGCACACTCCACTGGCTTCCAGTTGAAGCTCGCATCTGCTACAAGACCATGGTGCTTGCCTACGGAGCTGTGAGGGGAACGGCACCTCCGTACCTTCAGGCTCTGATCAGTCCCTACACCCAAAGAAGGGCACTGCGTTCATCCACCTCTGGCCTGCTCGCCTCCCTACCTCTGCGGAAGCACAGTTCCCGCTCAGCCCAGTTAAAACGGTTCGCTGCTCTGGCACCCCAATGGTGGAACAAGCTCCCTCACGACGCCAGGACAGCGGAGTCAATCACCACGTTCCGGAGACACCTGAAACCCCACCTCTTTAAGGAATACCTGGGATAGGATAAAGTAATCCTTCTACCCCCCCCCAAAAAAGATATAGATGTACTATTGTAAAGTGGTTGTTCCACTGGATATCATAAGGTGAATGCACCAATTTGTAAGTCGCTCTGGATAAGAGCGTCTGCTAAATGACGTAAATGTAAATGTAATTTAAGCCTACTAGAAAATGTGTTCCCTCAGGCCTGGAGGGAAGCTAAAGTCATTCCGCTACCCAAGAATAATAAAAGCCCCCTTTACTGGCTCAAATAGCTGACCAATCAGCCTGTTACCAACCCTTAGTAAACTTCTGGAAAAAATGGTGTTTGACCAGATACAATGCTATTTCACAGTACACAAATTGACAGACTTTCAGCACACTTATAGGGAAGGATACTCAACAAGCACAGCACTTACACAAAAGACTGATGATTGGCTGAGAGAAATTGATGATAAAATGATTGTGGGTGCTGTCTTGTTAGAGGTGTTGACATGTTCTTTACATTATCGATCATTCTGCTGCTGGAAAAACTTATGTGTTATTGCTTTACACCCCCTGCTACAATGTGGATAAAGAGTTACTTGACTAACAGAACACAGAGGGTGTTCTTTAATAGAAGCCTCAAAAATAATCCAGGTAGAATCAGGAATTCCCCAGGGTAGCTGTTTAGGCCCCTTGCTTTTTTCAATCTTTAATAACGACATAACGGCAGTCACAAAATGTTATCAGCCGGTGAATGTCAAGCAAATAACTTCCGGTGTCACAGTAATTGACCATTAATTAACATAAATATATTTGGCATC
Source organism: Salmo trutta (assembly GCF_901001165.1). Classification (NCBI taxonomy): domain Eukaryota; kingdom Metazoa; phylum Chordata; class Actinopteri; order Salmoniformes; family Salmonidae; genus Salmo; species Salmo trutta. The sequence continues at coordinate 42,632,270 of NC_042985.1, read as the reverse complement.
TCCTGGCCTATGCCCTCCCAGGCCCACCAATGGCTGCGCTACCCTGCCCAGTCATGTGAAATCCATATTTGTTACTCAGTAAAATCTTTGAAATTGTTGCACGTTGCGTTTATATTTTTGTTCAGTATGTACAGCGGGGAGAACAAGTATTTGATACACTGCCAATTTTGCAGGTTTTCCTACTTACAAAGCATGTAGAGGTCTGTAATTTTTTATCATAGGTACACTTCAACTGTGAGAGACGGAATCTAAAACAAAAATCCGGAAAATCACATTGTATGATTTTTAAGTAATTAATTAGCATTTTATTGCATGACATAAGTATTTGATCACCTACCAACCAGTATGAATTTCGGCTCTCACAGACCTGTTAGTTTTTCTTTAAGAAGCCCTCTGGTTCTCCACTCATTACCTGTATTATCTGCACCTGTTTGAACTCGTTACCTGTACAAAAGACACCTGTCCACACACTCAATCAAACAGACTCCAACCTCTCCACAATGGCCAAGACCAGAGAGCTGTGTAAGGACATCAGGGATAAAATTGTAGACCTGCACAAGGCTGGGATGGGCTACAGGACAATAGGCAAGCAGCTTGGTGAGAAGGCAACAACTGTTGGCGCAATTATTAGAAAATGGAAGTTCAAGATGACGGTCAATCACCCTCGGTCTGGGGCTCCATGCAATATCTCACCTCGTGGGGCATCAATGATCATGAGGAAGGTGAGGGATCAGCACAGAACTACACGACAGGACCTGGTCAATGACCTGAAGAGAGCTGGGACCACAGTCTCAAAGAAAACCATTAGTAACACACAACGCCGTCGTGGATTAAAATCCTGCAGCGCACGCAAGGTCCCCCTGCTCAAGCCAGCATGTCCAGGCCCGTCTGAAGTTTGCCAATAACCATCTGGATGATCCAGAGCAGGAATGGGAGAAGGTCATGTGGTCTGATGAGACAAAAATAGAACTTTATGGTCTAAACTCCACTCGCCGTGTTTGGAGGAAGAAGAAGGATGAGTACAACCCCAAGAACACCATCCCAACCGTGAAGCATGGAGGTGGAAACATCATTCTTTGAAGCATGGAGGCGGAAACATCATTCTTTGGGGATGCTTTTCTGCAAAGGGGACAGGACGACTGCACCGTATTGAGGGGAGGATGGATGGAGCCATGTATCGCAAGATCTTGGCCAACAACCTCCTTCCCTCAGTAAGAGCATTGAAGATGGGTCGTGGCTGGGTCTTCCAGCATGACAACGACCTGAAACACACAGCCAGGGCAACTAAGGAGTGGCTCCGTAAGAAGCATCTCAAGGTCCTGGAGTGGCCTAGCCAGTCTCCAGACCTGAAACCAATAGAAAATCTTTGGAGGGAGCTGAAAGTCCGTATTGCCCAGCGACAGCCCCGAAACCTGAAGGATCTGGAGAAGGTCTATATGGAGGAGTGGGCCAAAATCCCTGCTGCAGTGTGTGCAAACCTGGTCAAGAACTACAGGAAACGTATGATCTCTGTAATTGCAAACAAAGGTTTCTGTACCAAATATTAAGTTCTGCTTTTCTGATGTATCAAATACTTATGTCATGCAATAAAATGCAAATCAATTACTTAAAAATCATACAATGTGATTTTCAGGATTTTTGTTTTAGATTCCGTCTCTCACAGTTGAAGTGTACATATGATAAAAACTACAGACCTCTACATGCTTTGTAAGTAGGAAAACCTGCAAAATCGGTAGTGTATCAAATACTTGTTCTCCCCACTGTATATATATATTTTTTTTGGGGGGGGGGGGGGGGGGGGAGAGCTAAAGAATCGATATCTTCAAAAATAACATTTTTGAAGCACACGGCAAACAGTTGAGTGTGAAAAACCCAGCATTTCAGTTCTTGACATAAACCGGTGCGCCTAGCACCTACTACCATACCTTGTTCGAAGGCACCATGCTTTACCAACAGCCACAGAGGACCACATACCTGAATGCAAGTGAGATGGCCGTACTGAGCAGCTACATGCACTGCACTGTTTCCGTACTGGTCCACTTCGTCCAGAGAAATGGCTTGCTCTTGCATGAATTGGAGCAGCCATAGCAGAACCTTTTCCTAAAAGAGAGATCATGAACATCCAAAAGGACAAAATATATACAAAAAAAGATTAAAGAAAATGGGATTCAAAAGTCATACAATACAATATTAAGTGTGGATAGATATTGCGGTGACAGAAATGCTGCAGTGGTGACCACACTGCAATATACTGTATATATTTCCACACATAAAAGATGCACTACGCAGAAATCGCTCTGCCATTTCCTGGTTGCTAAAATTCTAATAGTTAACTTAATAGCCTAATTTCAGTGTATATTTTACAAAACAAGCAAGTATAGTGTAGAGAATCATTGTCTCATCTAAACAGCTGTGAAATAACTTTTCCATCACCAAAAATATTGTATTTTCAGCTGGTGTACAAAACCTGAAAGTAAAAGACTCAAAAACTAAACTTAAGCACACAAAGCATTGAAATAGTGCACATAGAACAGATCTACCACTTCTTAGACTTGCTTTCAATAAGAATGGCAGATCTATAACCCACATTTCTATGTGAATTGGTCAGGTTGCCCAAAAAGTTAGATATATAATATACACAATACTGTAATATCTCTTATGTGTATTTGTTTTGTTTTTACTGTATCTATGTTGTATATACTGTATGTAGATTACGTGTACCGTAATTTCCGGACTATTAAGCGCACCTGAATATAAGCCGCACCCACTGAATAAAAAAAATATATATATTTTGAACATAAATAAGCCGCACATGTCTATAAGCCGCAGGTGCCTACCGGTACATTGAAACAAATGAACTTTACACAGGCTTTAACGAAACACGGCTTGTAACAAAAAATAAAAAATTAGCAGTAAGCTTTAGTTGTCTTTTTGCACTGAGTCAATTCCTCACGCTGCTGTTTCCAATGTCTTATCATCGACTCATTAAGACCAAGCTCCCGTGCAGCAGCTCTATTTCCTTTTCCAACAGCTAGATCAATCGCCTTCAACTTGAAAGCTGCATCATATGCATTTCTCCGTGTCTTTGCCATGATGAGGGTGACAAAATTACTACCGTAATCAGAATGATGGGAAGTTTGAGAGCGCTCGATTTAATCTAAACAGTAAACTAAAAGGTTGTTTGACCTTAACCCGTTCGGCAATTTCATTGGTCTAATGAAAGCTTCATGCTGCCAAAAAACTGAGCACGTCACAGAATGTGTTTTTTTGGAGAAAAGAAAATTGAAAGCGGGAAAAATCCATATATTAGCCGCGTCATTGTTGCGGCTTATAGTCCGGAATTTACGGTAGGTTCTTGTGTCTCAATTCGGACTGTATTTTCGGTTCCTGGTACATGTAAATGTGCTTGTCGAATAAAAGTGACTGTTTATGATTTCCCCAATGATAGGGTTATAAAACAGTGTGCGTCTCCCTCACCTGTCCATAGCGGGCTGCGTAGTGGATGAGACTGGGGTGCTCTCGGCTACAGCTCAGCTCGGCGATGGCCTCTGTCTCACTCACCATCCAGCGCACACACTCCAAATGGCCGTTCTGCACGCACACAAACACATGCAAACACGCACAAGTTATTCTGTAGATCAGTTTGATATAGACACTGTCCTGATGCTCTTTTATTGAAGACAAGGAATGAAAGAGGGTAAATGCGAAAAATACAGATATGTATCCGAAACCCAGACTTGCACAGCCGGAGACATGGTGTCATCTTTCCCCACAGGAATATCAAGGTCTTAACTAACAACCAACTTTAGTAGGTCTTCGTTCCAAATGGCACCCTTTTCACTATATAGCGCAGTACTTTAGACCAGGGCCCATAGGGTGCCATTTAGAATGAAACCTAGACGTCTGCCTTGATTGACATGTTAGGTGGACATGATTGGACATGGTTGATTCGCCATGTCCACAAGTTAGGTTTTCTAGAGGCCCTGACCCAATCTCTAACCCCTCACTCACCTTCACCCCGAGCCCAGCAGGTGTAAGCTGGTGGTTGTTGCGCTCGTTGAGGCAGTCCTCTCCCATGAGGGAGGTGAGGTGCTGCAGGCAGTCAGCGTGGCCCTGGGACGCAGAGATGTGGAGCAGGTTGTTCCCCTCCTCGTCCTGGATCAGCTCCAGGTTATCAGCCGCCAGGTGAGGCTGTGGACAGAGAACACCAGGAAAAACACTCAGTGAGTTGCTGATACAAAATGGTATTGTTCATATAGCCTACAACTATATTATGGCTTTTCCCCATACTGTTGACTTACCAACAGAGAAATCTGCCCCTCTCGGATGATATTGATGATGTTCTGGGATTTCTTGGTCTCGTCATCACACTCTCCGTGCAGTCTTGTACCGTTCCAGGTCTTACTGCTGTCCTGCCTAGACCCAGCACAGCCCTGGAGGGGGAACATCATAGCCTGGCTGCTCCCAGGGGTGTCAGCCCCTGTCTTGTGTGCCTGTGTCTCTGGGTAGGCCCTGTTGGCTAAAAGTTTATCCATGTCTGAGGCAGAGGAACAGCTAAGTGATCCTGGTGTGGAGTGGTCATAGCCCCCAGTGGGTGGCCGGTGATTGTCCGGGTCCAGAGATTTCAACTTCCTCATATCAGACCACTTGACGGGCGAAAGCATACAGTACTGGGTGACACTTGCAAGGCTCTCAGGGTGGGTAAGTGTTGAGGTCTTAATGCCGTGGCACCTGTCACTGGCGTTGCCACCGCCGCCCACCGTCCTTTTGTCATGGGGAACTCTGGGAAGAGTAGAGACATGTTGGCTGGATTTAATGTAAGGCACGTCCAGTATCTCATCCATGTCCAGGTCGTAGTGCTCCAGCTCCCCAAAAAGAGCTCCTCCGGTACCCATGCTCTTGGCTTTAAATCCCTGGCCTTCGCAGGCTGCAGGTGTTTTGTCTGAGGCTTCTTCTTTGCTGCTGCCTTCCCCATTGTGAGCCTGAGCCTCGTTGTCACTCTCGTTGTCAGAGGTCTCCGGTTGATGTTTGAGTGGCGAGACCCTCTTCACAGGTCGGAATTTGCTGTGGACGTCGGCGATGCCGGTCGGCTTGATTCCACCGCCACTATGTGACGACACACCACGGCTCCAGTTGATGGCTGGGGCTAAAGATGGTAAAATAAAACAAAAACGTTTCTATCTGCCATTTAGGCTACCTGTAGTGCTACAAAATAATAAGGCATTCATTTTTTTGAATACATTTACAATAATAGCCTACGGGCCACACCTTGTCTTTCTTCTCCCTGACCATCGTTTCTTCTGGACAGCTCTGGAATGTTCTTCAAGGATGTCACAGAATACTTTTACAGGGAAGAGACCATCAACATGTATGTTTATAAGCGCTTATTACATTGAAATATTAATTTAGCCAACTGTAGCCTAGAAAGTACTTCATACAGAGGTGGTTTCCCCAGACGACACAGATTAAGACTGGTCCTGGACTAAAAAGCAAACTCAATGGAGATTAGGTTTAATCTGTGTCCAGGAAACTGCCCCATAGACTATATTACATCCCCTGGCATAGCCAGATGGTGTGTAACTATTTCTTGTAGAACAACCTGAGTTTTGGACTTTTACTCACCACTGAATCATCAGTGAAGTCAATCTCATCCAAATCCAAGTACTCAGGAGCATCCATCTTCAGTCAGCATTATTCTTGACACCCTAGTGAGAAGCAACCTGTTTGATAAAGCCTGATATTAGCATTCCACATTCATTTACAGCCTAAGTAAAGACAACTTTGTGATTTATAGATCTGGACTGTGTCTTAAATAGCACCCTATTCCATATTGAGTGCACTACTTTTGACCAGGGCCCATAAGGTACTATATAGGCAATAGGATGCCATTTGGGACACACAATTGACTATAGGCCACTTCCTGCAAATCTGTGATGACCAAGTTTCTATGACCTGGAGTGGCTGAACTGTCTCGATCCAAAAGTCACCCAACAAAGCTGATCAACGTCTACAGGCTAAATCCTTTAGGTGACTCACTTAGAATGTTCAACGTAATGTGATTAGCTGTGCAGTGTTTAGGGTTGACCCCATTTAGTTGACTGGTCGATTGATTGGTCGATAGGCTGTTGGGCGACAGATTTCTTTAGTCAAGCAGTCGCAACTTTGATTACTTTTTCATGGTGCACAAGACACCCGTCTGATTCGCACCTGTCTCAATGGACTAATCCATTGCGGAGGCCACGGGGATGGCAGAGCCCATCACTATAAGACATGTGATACTGAAATTGTATATGGTTGTATTATGTAAAAATAATGGTGCTACACGAATAAATCAAATATTATTTTGGATACGGTTGCTGTCCGCAGTTCTGAAACATAATCTTCAGTGTCCCGTAGAATTGACACCTTTCTCTTTGTTGCTATATGCATAATAGCAAAGTTAACCAGCATATTGGGATTGAGAACAATGCAGCGGAGGCAGAAGCAGCAGAGACGAGGAAACAGCCCTTCCTTAGCCTAATTGTCTAAGAAAATTGAGAGAATAAACCCTGAATTAATTAGGCCTATAATCAATAGCCTAACTGTTATATGTGCCTGGCTTTATAAATCATCCATATACAGTATCAGTCAAAATTGGTCATACCCACTGTTTATTTAGACTATTTTCTACATTGTAGAATAATAGTGAAGACATCCAAACTTTGAGCTGTTCTCTTTATTATTTGAGCTGTTCTTGCCATAATATGGACAAATCTTCTGTATACCACCCCTACCTTGACACAACACAACTGATTGGCTCAAACGCGTTAAGAAGGAAAGAAATTCCACAAATGATCTTTTAACAAGGCACACCTGTTAATTGAAATGCATTCCTCATGAAGCTGGTTGAGAGAATACCAAGAGTGTGCAAAGCTGTCAAAGGCAAAGGGTGGCTACTTTGAAGAATCGCAAATATATTTTGATTTGTTTAACACTTTCAGTTACTACATGATTCCATACGTGTTATTTCATAGTTTATATCTTCACTATTATTCTACAATGTAGAAAATAGTAAAAATAATGAAAAACACTTGAATGAGTAGGTGTCCAAACTTTTGACTGGTACGGTATATCTACAGAAATAAGACAGATCTTGCTTCTGTTGCCTGTTTGAGTGTTTGTTTAATAGCCTACTGATTCCGTGAGCACCAAGCCTCATGCAAATGGCAAAATGTTGGATAAAGCAATTCCCCAGATTCAGCTGTTTTAATCTGTGCTATGCTGTAATAAAGGCTTTACAATTTTTGTTAGAACAGACTGGTATTACTTACAAATTGATTTAGTGTTGTTTACACTGTTGCAAACAGGCAGAAAAAAATATTGTAATGGACACAGCTCTTGCTCATATACCCTCCTTTTTCTTGATCTACTTCTTATTGTTATTATGATCATTATAATAGCCATGTGTAACCACCATCGAGCTGTAAGATTAAGAGCGCATCCTGTTTAGTCTTACTTAGGCCTATAGCTCAATATATAGGCTACGATATCAATCAATCATTTATTTGTTCATGCCATCAAACGGTATAGGATACAAACATGCTTTGAAATGCAATGAAGCATTTTAGTTTTAAAATTAAATAAAAGGGTGCCTTGAATAATTAGCCTAAACAAATAAATAAACCGCAATTCACGAATGCATGCAACTGTTTTTAGTCTGCTGAAATAAAGGCTTTATATATTTATTTTTCCCTCATTAGAACAGACTCTGGTACACTTATTTATTTAGTGTTGTTTACACTTTCTTAATGGTCAGAAAAAGTAATAATATTGTAATCTAACAGCAGCTGTTTGGCACACATAATACTCACGCAACGGGTGCTCCTATACCCTCCTTTTTCTTGATCTCCAGTAGTTTCCACAACTAAGTCAAATGTCTTCCACAGATCTGACTTCCCCTTTCCCTCCTCAGCAACCATTAAACATTCACCTGTTTCGAGTTTATTTTTCACTTCGTCATCATCCATGTTGCTGTCACGTGTTGAGGTTATAACCAATTTATTGATGTGATCATGAAAGGCTATAGGTCAGGTCCTATTGGTGACATACATGCGATGCTTACATGTTTCACGCAAAGAGAGCAAGGGTTGAGGGAATAATCTACATTGTAGAATAATCCCAAAACAAATTAGGGATTACGGTAACAGAACTTTTCAGTCACAAACAAGTAAGAAACTAAATGGCTGAAATGATGTTGCAGCTTCAGCACGGACAGAGGAAATAAACACTTGCTGTGCTGTGGTGCCTTTTCGCTGCAGTAGGGAGGAGAGCAAGACAATGTGAGCCAGTCACACAGGCACTCGCTGTCTTTTTTTTTTAACAGCGTAACCACCGAGCTCTTTGTTTCATTTGTGTGTCTTAATTAATCAAATTAATGCGTAAAGCATTAGACAAGCTCAGTGCATATGTTGTTGATTTTATAGACACAAATAAGGTGCATCTGTCTAGATATGGAAAAATACGTTTAAACATTTAGACCAATCGATTGGTCGAAAGAAGAGGACGACTCTCGGTCAACCAAGATTTTTTTTAGTTGAGGCCAGCCCTAGCAGTGTTACAGAAAATTATTGCCTTGAATCTTGAAAACAATGGTGCCTGAATCCACACACTGGATTCAGGCAGCCTCAATGACTTAGGCTACACTTGTCACAAAATGGCATCCCATTCCCTATTTTGTGCGATACCATGTGGGCCCTGGTCAAAGGAAGTGCACTACATAGGGTCTGGAATAGGGTGCCACTTGGGATGCAGATATTGAGAGAAGAATGAAAACCAGCATTTCCTGTGGAAACTGTATGGCTGCCAATATTGTGTCAGGAACTGCATAATCTGAGAATGTAGGTCTAGGATTACAGTTCATTGGCTGTCGGGAAATCTATAAATAATAGGCTGCCTTTTCATTCATTACAAGATTAGCCTATTAGCTAAATTAATATAAATGAAAATATAGGCTAGATCATGTGCAAACTGAAAAGCTTTCTAAAGTCAGTAGCTAGTTAAAGCTACAATTCAATTAACTGGACATGATTTGGAAAGGCACACACCTGTCTATATAAGGCTCCACAGTTGACAGTGCATGTCAGAGCAAAAACCAAACCATGAAGTTGAAGGAATTGTCCATAGAGCTCCAAGACAGGATTATGTCGAGGCACAGATCTGGGGAAGGGTACCAAAAAAATGTCTGCAACATTGAAGGTCCCCAAGAACACCGTAGCCTCCATCATTCTTAAATGGAAGAAGTTTGGAACCCCCAAGACTCTTCCTAGAGCTGTCCGCCCGGCCAAACTGAACAATCGAGGGAGAAGGGCCTTGGTCAGGGAGGTAACCAAGAACCCCATGGTGACTCTGACAGAGCTCCAGCGTTCCTCTATGGAGAAACTTCCAGAAGGTCAACCATCTCTGCAGCACTCCACCAATCATGCCTTTATCGTAGAGTGGCCAGATAGAAGCCACTCTTCAGTAAAAGGCACGACAGCCCGCTACGAGTTTGCCAAAAGGCACCTAAAGGAATCTCAGACCATGAGAAACAAGATTCTCTGGTCTGATAAATGAAACCAAGATTGAACTCTATGGCCTGAATGCCAAGAGACACGTCTGGAGGAAACCTGGCACCATCCCTACGGTGAAGCATGGTGGTGGCAGCATCATGCTGTGGGGATGTTTCTCAGCGGCAGGGACTGGGAGACTAGTCAGGATCAGGGGAAAGATGAACAGAGCAAACTACAGAGAGATCCTTGATGAAAACCTGCTCCGGTGCGCTCAGGACCTCAGACTGGGGCGAAGGTTCACCTTCCAACAGGACAAAGACCTTAAGCACAAAGCCAAGACAATGCAGGAGTGGCTTTGGGACAAGTCTCTGAATGTCCTTGAGTGGCCCAGCCAGAGCCCGGACTTGAACCCAATCGAACATCTCTGGAGAGACCTGAGAATAGCTGTGCAGCGACGCATCCCATCCAACCTGACAGAGCTGGAGAGGATCTGCAGAGAAGAATGGGAGAAACTCCCCAAATACAGGTGTGCCAAGCTTGTAGAGTCATACCCAAGAAGACTTGAGGCTGTAATCGCTGCCAAAGGTGTTTCAACAAAGTACTGCGTAAAGGGCCTGAATACTTATACAAATGTGATATTTCCGTTTTTTTTTTATATAAATGTGTAAATATTTCTAAAAAAATGTTTCTGTTTTGTCATTACGGGGTATTGTTTGTAGATTGATGAAGGAAAAACATCTATTTAATCCATTTTAGATAATTTGGAGAGAGAAAAATCCAGGGGACTGAATACTTTCTGAATGCACTACATATCAAGCATTACAAATATTACTGAATATGAACCCCAGATTGAATGTAAGTATAAAAAGTGCAATTATGTTTTCGTTTCCTTAAACCTAGCTAATTATTGTTGCTAATTGGGTTATGGGCTACAAGCCTCTGCCGAGTCCCCAACAATCGGATGTTCCGGTTTTCAGGGGAAATGAAAAGCAAGCTTCTGCTTTTGGACATCAACAAGGTGACACATCTTAAGTCCTCCTCATTTACTGGTTCGGTTGAACAGTGCAGAAGAAAACCTCCCCTGACAGTTTTTTTTCTACTAGTCAAGACCTGTATGAAGGAGATCTAGATTCAGGCATTAAATTTATGCCTGCTACTTTAGGTTAATGGGCTACAAATCAAACGTTGTCACATGCGCTGAATACAACAAGTGTAGACCTTACCGTGAAATGCTTACTTACAAGCCCTTAACCAACAGTGCAGATCAAGAAGAGGAGTTAAGAAAATATTTACCAAGTAGACTAAAATAAAAAGTAATAATAAAAAAGTAACAATAAGAATAACTAATGAGGTTTTATACAGGGGGCACCGGTATCGAGTCAGTGTGCGGGATACAGGTTAGTTGTCACGCTCGTCGTACTGATTAGACCAAGGCGCAGCGGGAATGTGTGAACTCATCTTCTTTTATTGAAGGAACGTGAACACAAAACAAAATAACAAACAACGACGACAGTCCTGTCACGCTAAACGCTAAACATGGAACAACTACCCACAAAAACCCATGAAAAAAACCACCCCTACTAAATAGGACCTTCAATTAGAGGCAACAAGGAACAGCTGCCTCCAATTGAAGGCCAACCCAATAAACTAAACATAGAAATAGAAAAACTAGAACGAACATAGAAATATACTAACATAGAACATTAACCAAAAAAACGAAACACATAAAACAAACACTCCCTGCCACGCTCTGACCAAACTACAATAACAAACAACCCCTTTTACTGGTCAGGACGTGACATTAGTTGAGGTAATTTGTACATGTAGGTGGGGGTGAAGTGACTACGCATTGACAATGAACAATGAGTAGCAGCAGTGTACAAAAGGGAGGGGGGGGGGTCAATGTAAATTGTCCAGTGATGATTTTATTAATTGTTCAGCAGTCTTATGGCTTGGGGGTAGAAGCTGTTGAGGAGCCTCTTTGTCCTAGACTTGGCACTCCTGTACCACTTGCCGTGCGGTAGCAAAGAAAACAGTCTATGACTTGAGTGACTGGAGTCCATGAGAATTTTATGGGCTTACCCCTGACACCGCCTATTATATAGGTCCTGGATGGCAGGAAGCTTGGCCCCAGTGATGTACTGGGCCGTTCGCACTAGAGGTTGACCGATTATGATTTTTCAACGCCGATACCGATTATTGGAGGACCAAAAACCGTCGATACCGATTAACCTCTCTGGGCTAGCGTCCCACCTACTCAACAGCCAGTTGAATCCCGTGGCGCGTTATTCAAATACCTTAGAAATGCTATTACTTCAATTTCTCAAACATATGACTATTTTACAGCATTTTAAAGACAAGACTCTCGTTAATCTAACCACACTGTCGATTTCAAAAAGGCTTTACAACGAAAGCAAAACATTAGATTATGTCAGCAGAGTACCCAGCCAGAAATAATCAGACACCCATTTTTCAAGCTAGCATATGTCACATAAACCCAAACCACAGCTAAATGCAGCACTAACCTTTGATGATCTTCATTAGATGACAATCTTAGGACATTATGTTATACAATACATGCATGTTTTGTTCAATCAAGTTCATATTTATATCAAAAAATAGCTTTTTACATTAGCAGGTGACTAGCATTCCCACCAAACACTTCCGGTGAATTTACTAAATTACTCACGATAAACGTTCACAAAAAACATAACAATTATTTTAAGAATTATAGATACAGAACTCCTCTATGCACTCGATATGTCCGATTTTAAAATAGCTTTTCGGTGAAATCACATTTTGCAATATTCTAAGTAGATAGCCCGGCATCACAGGGCTAGCTATTTAGACACCCAGCAAGTTTAGCACTCACCAAAGTCAGATTTACTATAAGAAAAATGTTATTACCTTTGCTGTCTTCGTCAGAATGCACTCCCAGGACTTCTACTTCAATAACAAATGTTGGTTTGGTCCCAAATAATCCATAGTTATGTTCAAACAGCGGCGTTTTGTTCGTGCGTTCAAGACACTATCCGAAAGGGTAAATAAGGGTTACGAGCACGACGCATTTCGTGACAAAAAAATTCTAAATATTCCATTACCGTACTTCGAAGCATGTCAACCGCTGTTTAAAATCCATTTTTATGCCATTTTTCTCGTAAAAAAAGCGATAATATTCCGACCGGGAAATCGTTTTTTATTACAAAGAGAGTGAAAGTAAAAGCATGCTATCCCCTCATGCACGAGCCTCAGTCTGATGGCCCTCTGATAGAGCACTTGCCAAACGCGCTAGTGTGTTTCAGCCTGGGCCTTGAATTACGTCATTCAGCTTTTTCCCGGGTTCTGAGAGCCTATGGGAGCCGTAGGAAGTGTCACGTCATGCCAGAGACCCCTGTTTTTGTTAGAGATGATCAAGGAGGGCAAGAAATGGTCAGACAGGCCACTTCCTGTAAGGAATCTTCTCAGGTTTTGGCCTGCCAAATGAGTTCTGTTATACTCACAGACACCATTCAAACAGTTTTAGAAACTTTAGGGTGTTTTCTATCCAAAGCCAATAATTATATGCATATTCTAGTTACTGGGCAGGAGTAGTAACCAGATTAAATCGGGTATGTTTTTTATCCGGCCGTGCAAATACTGCCCCCTAGCCCCAACAGGTTAATCGGCCAATTTTTTTAATTTATTTATTTGTAACAATGACAATTACAACAATACTGAATGAACACTTATTTTAACTTAATATAATACATAAATACTATCAATTTAGCCTCAAATAAATAATGAAACATGTTCAATTTGGTTTAATATTAGACATCACGCACCAGCTGTTATTGACAAATAGACCCCCCTCCCCACCCCTCGTCTTACCAGAAGTAGCTTCTTCTCTGTTCTGCCGGTGCATGGAAAATCCTGATAGCTCTATATTGTCCGTATCTTCTTTCAGCCACGCCTCGGTGAAACATAAGATGTTACAGTTTTTAATGTCCCGTTGGTAGGATAATCTTAATCGTCGGTCATCAATTTTATTATCCAATGACTGCACGTTAGCAAGAAGAACGGATGGCAGTGGAAGTTTACTTGCTCGACTACGGATCTTCAGAAGGATGCCCGATCCGCGACCCCTTTCCTGTGTCTTTTCTTCACTCAAAAGGCGGGGATCTGGGCCTGTTCCAGTGAAATCAGGATATCCTTCTCATCGGACTCGTTAAAGGAAAAAGTTTCTTCCAGTCCGCGGTGAGTAATTGCTGTTCTGATGTCGAGAAGTTATTTTTTTCGGTCATAAGAGATGGTAGCAGCAACATTATGTACACAATAAGTAAAAAAATAAGTTACACAAAACGCAAAAAAACGAACAAAATCGCACAACTGGTTGGGAGAATGCAAAACATCAGCCATGTTCTTCGGCGCCATCTTAAAACAAGATAATAGCCTGGCCAGCCGCTAATAGCCTTGGAAGCCGCTAATGGGCGCTATGGATCTCCACTATCTATAGCGCACACTAGCGGCTGTCCAGGCTACTACGCTAGCTAGGCTAAGTCTGGTCGTCACTAGTTACCACAGCCATAAACCCTGTCTATTTCAAAAATGTTGCTTCATAAAATCTGATCTTAAACCTGACCTTAACCACACTGTTAACTGTATGCCTAACCCTAACTTTAAATAAAGACCAAAAATCATATGTTTCTTTTTATGAATTTTTACAATATAGACAATTTTGATTTTGTGGCTGTGGTAATTAGTAATAACCGCCAAGTCCCGTTCCCTAGCTGGAATAGCCTAAAACATGCCACTTCAATACAGCTATGACCGAAAGTGACTTTTTCGTAACAGGTTAGGAGAATGTACGTAGCAGGTTAGGAGAATTAGGCTGAGTTCAAGTAAAGGGTCACGCTTACTACAGGCTCTATGCAGACGGAAGATACAGAGTGTTGCAATGTCGTTTTTTGTTACAAAATATATGCTCCGGCATTCAACATACTCTTACTACCTGAAAATTGAGACACGCCATATCATTCCTTCCGCAGCTGAGGGGGCAGTGTTGTCGCTTGGTTCCTTGATCTGATCTATAGGCTAGTCATCAAAGTAGCCTATTTTACATTACTAACCAAATATAATCTCAGCGACTGTTCAAACAGTAAACCAAACAATAAGAATCCACCCAAAAAGGTGATTATAGGCTATTGTGAAATGGTAGAACCTACTGTAGACAACTACCTAGCCATGTGCTTTTTTACTCTGTGACCAAAACATGATAACGTTCTATTTTTAGCTGATATATATGAATGAATACACAAGCAGTAAATCAAACTGGAATAATATTTTAGGTTAGCCTTGGAAGGCTTGATGTGCCTTCCCAGTAATACACTTGTGTCCCCAGTGGGGCATCATATTCCTCCTTAACTAGCTTTAAACGGGGCGAAGGCAGAGAGAAACTGGGAAAATATGCATACTTTCTTTATGAAACACCATTTTCACCACCATGCTAGAGTGGCTAATGTCTAGGAATGCTACCTTCTGATGTTGTGCCTTACGTTCAGCCTTGGGTAGACAACAGACTGCAACCTGATTTGCTCAAAGCGATACACAATATCTGGGATTATCATTTCTAAGCATTAGCCACTAGCATGGGGGGTGGAAAATGGTTTTTCATAAAGTAGGGATGCACGATATAATTGGTGAGCATATCGAAATCGGACGATATTAGCTAAAAATGCCAACATCGGCCCGATGTCTAGTTTAACGCTGATTTGCAAAACCGATGTCAAAGCTGACGTACCTACGTAAGTAGATGACGTAATGACGCCACGAAAAATACAGCGCTACACAAAACAAAACGCAGAAAAACATACGCACACTTCCAACAACTAAACAAGTTCAAGTTGAGCAGTCATTTGAAAGAGTAAGAAAAATTCTGAGAGACAACTCAAAGGCGAAATCCATTAACGCCAAGATAATGGAATTCGTTATGCTACTTGCTAAGGTGTCACGACTGAAATTTGGACCAGCGTTGTCAGCCCCATGAGCATGCTGAGTCTGACAGCACAGTGGGTCGACGCGGATTTCGTACTGAGGAAAGCCGTATTGCATGCTCAAGAATATGCTGGTTCTCATATCACTGCTGCCATTTCAATGGCATTTGAGAACATGTTTGAAACATGAACAAACTCCTAGCGCCATTCGAACAACTGACTCGAGAAATAAGCTAATCAACAGCGTCTGCAGCAGACGTGACACCCTCTCATGGCATTGAAACACCTGCTCAACAATACTGCCTACACAGACGTGGGGTTAAAACTTACAAAAGTACCCGAGGCTGTGAACAAGCGATTCGGTGGTATTCTCTCTGAGCCTCTTTACGGTGTCGCCACCATGCTCGATGCTAGGTACAAGGACCGCTACTTTGATGCAGACAAGAAACGGGGTTTACGTGAAATGTTACATACACAGCTGGACAAGATGGAAACGGACAGTGACAGTGCGCACCGAGGAAGAGAGGCCACGGACAGACAGAGCTGAAACTTCACTGCTTGACATGTATGATGAAATCCTGGTTGAGAATGAAACGACTGAACAACGAAACAGTACAGCAAGTAAGTGAAATAAATACATTTTGATTATGTTTTACTGGTGATGGGGACATACGTAAATGCCAACAATATAACTTTTTGGTCAGTGTGTGTTAATAAAAATGTTAATATTGGTTATCGGTATCGGGTATTTTTGGCAAGGAAAATATCGGATATCGGTATCGGCCAAAAATGTCATACCGGTGCATCCCTAAATAAAAACATTACATGCATAATTGCATTTGCGGTCACTTTTGAGAATGGTGTTTTCCCACAAATGGAACATTTGCGCTTATAGCCTACTGCCATGTGCGCATTGCTGAGCTTATGTGAAGAAATAGCCTAATATAGTTTATCAACATTTTAAGCTAAACATTCTGATCTGTTGTGTCAGCCACATTGCGTAATTCATGTTTTTTGATGCTAGTGGTTGTATTAATTGAAGATCTATCGCATCCCACGACTATCCCAGACTATGTTTGGAATATTTCTCTCACACAGAATAGGTCAACTTTTGTACTATGGGGGATATAGATTGACATGGGCTAGGGCTTTTGTTGTTCGTTAGGCCTACTCATCTTGTTGGCTGACGAAAAGTAAATGTGGACAGTTCTTCCAATATCTTCAATATGCACCTCGGAATTGGATAAGGACGCCCGCAGTTGCATCCCCGATGTGTCTGTCTTCACTTGTAGCCTGTGAGAAAGATCCGATCACCTGATGGAGAGCCATGTTAGTGAGGTGCTGCCGAGCACGCAGCACTCAGGGAGAAGGGCACAACGGCCACTGGCTGCAAAAGGCATGGATTCTTTCAGGGTGCATTACAGCCACACAAAGGGGATGCCGCTATGAAATTCTAGGCATCATCAAGTGTTTGTCAAATTGTGAATGAGTGACTGATGAAGTGTGTACAGCCTGCGCAAAAAACAAAGCAGAGCTCATGCCTTTCAAGCAAGTTTTTTCAAATCATCATTAGAGTCGCATCATGCAGCCTTACAATGTATTAAACATCAAAACATATAGCCCAACATTTGTAGAACAACTAAAGTTACATTAATAACTCTAAATTAAGCACACAGCAACACCCATTTCTTTGTTAACCGCTCAACACAGAATAGCTGCATGTGCGCACTCCATCAAATCGTTTGGAGAAAATATCCTTTCTATTTTACTCAGCTTTGTTCAATTGTATCCTTCAATTGTATTCTAGAAAGCTCTGACGATAAGTAAAGCTTATTAAAGAGCAGTGATACTATCAAGAGCAGTATTCGGGTTTCTTCTTTTTTCTCATTCTTCATACTATAAAATAATGCCACGGAATTCTAAGCAAATCTTGTCTGCTAAATGAACTAGAGTAGCCCACAGCTATTTGGCAAAGCCAGATCAGGACCTAACATAAGGACAACTCAGAGTAAGCTATTCTGTTCTTCTGAAATAAACTACATTTCCTTCATATCATGCTTCTTTAGACCGGTCTAAAATAAATTACATTTTTTTGATTTTTTTTTTGGGGGGGGGGGGTTAGCTAGCTAGGACATGGTGTCGCCCTAGCCTCCTGGCAGTCATTGAGGAACAAATGGGGGCGCTCGATGAGCAGTGTTCATGAAGGAACCAATGGGATGCTCGACGGGGGGCATTCCTGAACATGCAGCAACGCCCCGAATTGCAGGCTGCAGTTGCACACTACCAAAAGGTGTCTCCTACTACAAAATCCCACTCCACCCACGTAGATCAACGGAGTGAAGCTTGTAATAAGCGAAAATATTTTCCGAACCTGCTAAGAAAATATCTTCGTGCGGAGTGGTGTGTTTTTAGGGAGTCCCTAGTTAGCTAGCTAGCTTGATGGCTGGCTGGTATTTGGAAAACAAATAGCTAGCTAACGTTAGTTACATCAAACGTTAAATGTCTAACTAGCAAGCTAATTAACATGCAGTATAGGCAGTGAAAATTGGACATGGGGAAAAAGGTCTGACTGCTAGCTAATTGAGCAAGTATCACCATTCTGTGGTATGACCATCGACCCCAGCATCTCAAGGCAAGCAGGTTAGCCTTTTAGCTAACGTTAGCTAGCGAGCAGTTGGAAACGAATCAGGTCATCAAAAAGAGGGATGCAGATACCTACACAAGTATTCAACAAACACAATCTCATATAGCTTAATATATAACATTATAAAAAATTCTTGTTTTCGTTTACAATACCTTTTAGCTCAGTTAGCTAATGCCCAGGTTTTGTCTTCGACTATTTTCTAGGCTCAGTTCCAGATTCCAGCTGTTTTTGAGGTCCCAGACTGGACCAGCGTCTCAACAGGAACATTATAAAAGTACTTCCGTTCATGGAATTTCGGAAAACGTTAAAAATAAAAGTCCCCTGCGTAATAGTAGACAAGTGTCATTAACCTGTATTTATTCATGATATTGTTTATGAAAAAGCATTGTCTAAACATCAATAATGGTTCATACTTGTTCATATTTAAGTGACATTTGCATTAAATGGGGGTTTCAAACATATTTCCAAAGTTCAATAAATGCCCCCAATGCACTAAACTGTGTGTGAAATACATATTGGTTTACAGAGAAAAAAGTATTCTATGTGCCGACGTAAAATTTGTGTTGGGAATACTCAGTGGGGTCTGTAGAATCTATATATGGTGTTATATTATGAGGGACTCTGGTCTAAATACCCAGCAACACTTTGTACTCCACCCAATCCATAGCCCCCAATGCAAAATACTGTAGGCCTATAAATGACATAGAATACTTTTTCTCCTATAAACTATTTGCCGATGTAAAAGTGGGATTGAGAATACCCAGTAGGGTCTGTAGAATCTATACATGGTGTTATCTCATAGGAGACTCTGGTCTAAATACCCAGTAACACTTTCTACTCCACCCACTCCATAATGATGAGGGGAAAAATCTATACAGTTACAGTACATATCGGGATATTATTTTTGACGATATATCGTAACATTTTGACAATAACGCAATCTTATTTTTGCGCCAAAACTCTAGTATTTTTCCTTTGTATCTTGTTCTCCACCTTTTTAAGTAGGGAGTATGATCATTTTCTCAACTCATTTTCTCATGGCTTTGACTTGTCCCTCTGCAGCAGACATATGGTGAGCAATAAGTTTGGAATTAAAAACATGAGCTGGCACACACCCAGAAAAATTTGTTTGTGTGAAGATGCTGACTAACGGCGAATAAACTATAAACTATCAAAATAAAGAGAGTCACACACTCCCTATATAAACTCCCAGTACTTTATTGGGTATTTAGCAACGTTTCGGCATCACTGTGCCTTCTTCAGGGTAATGTCATGAATACTTGAACCAGGTTATGTAGACAAACAGTGCAATTAGTGCAACCAATGACAATAGTGAGGGGTGTGTCATAACGATTAAGTTAATTAGAATTAATTAGTGAAACTGTTAAAAAACAATAGTTTATGGCATGTTAAATATATTAGGCTGTTGTTATCATATAGAAACATAATTGAATATTGTACATAATATTAGCATCAACATACATTATTGTTTAATTCAATTTCACATATTTAATTGTTTCGTAATTCATTTCATATTTGTTACATGTAATCTTTTGGTTCAACCTTAATGCATAATAAGCATCATCAACAGGGGGAACATATTAGGGTTATGCTAATAAGCTGTAGAAAGAATATATCAATTTCTAAGACTTGTTCATAAAAGAAAGAATTGTTCATAAGAAGGGCCTGAGATCAACGTCAATATTCAGACCACTAGGGGTCAATATTTTTCGATAGGATACCCAGTAAGCCTCCCTTTGTAATCGTAGGATCTCGATGTTACCTCCTCTCCTTGGTAGAGCAACATGCTCAATGCCTGTGTATTTGAGGGTGGAGATTGGATGGTTAGCTTCAACAAAGTGAGCTGCTACTGGATAGGCAATGTTCTTACACCTGATTGAGCTGCGGTGTTCAGCTATGCGTTGTTTTAATTGTCTTAATTGTTTGTCCTATGTAGGCTTTTCCACATGAACAGGTGATGAGATAGATTACTCCCTTGGTCTTGCATGAGAAGATACCCCTAACAGGGATTTTTCAACCTGTATGTTGGTGTCTGAAGAAGGATGTTTTTATAGTGCTATTGCAATGCACATGAGCCACATTTGTAGTTCCCATTTGGAATGGGTGTCAAAAGTGTCTGAGTGGGCTCAGGGGGCATGTCAGATCTCACCAAACTATCTCCAATATACGCTATATACGCTTATAGACCACCAGTGGGGGTTCTTTGAAGAGGTGTGCAATTTTTTTGGTCTGATTGCAGAATATGCCAGAGCTTTTTCAGGATTGCCTTCATTTTCTCCGAACCCTTGGTGTACTTAATGCAAAAGATGGTTGCGTTGTTTTTCTTCTTTGGTTGAGTTTTTAGTATTTCCTCTCTTGGTTTTTGAGATGTTTTCATCATTGCAGCATCAAGAGTTTTGTCCTTGTAGCCCCTAATTTTGAATTTATCTGTCATTTTTTTTAGCATTGCTGATACAATCTGTCTGGTGGCCACAGATTCATTTAACCCTGCATAACTGGCTATATGGTAGAACATTCTTGAGGGGAAGAGGAAGTATACTATCCGCACATAGCAAGGTATTGCAGTCTGTGGGCTTTGTGTATAAGTCTGAGTGTAATGCATCATTCTCTTTGATGATCCATAAGTCCAGGTAGTTTATTTTTCTCTCATCAGTCTGCATGATGAATATGCATGATGAACATCTAATCATAATAAAATCACAGTATTGAATCGCAATACATATAGAACCGTGAGAATCACAATACATGTCGTATCGGCACCTAAGTATCGTTATAATATTGTATCGTGAGTTTCCTGGCAATTCCCAGCCCTGTTCCATAGCACCCAATGCAATACACTGTAGGTCTATAAAAAAATGTTAAGACATTTTTGGAACTGTGACCCAGAAAAAAACAGGAGAGCCATGCTTTTTCAATTTCAGTATTGCTCAGTGTTTTAGAATTAGTTGCTAGTGATGGGGGTCACCTTGGGGTCATGATAGGGGCTGCACCAAATGATTGATGTATTATAATAATTGATTATGCTTATGTTGTGTTAATAGAAGGGGAAGGGCTATAAGACCCTCCCCCACTACATTTATAGGGTCCTGGACCACAGATTAGCAATATATGCATTATAAACTTTAATACTGTTCCACAGTTCTTTTCTAGTCTCTGCCTCTTATAAGAAACGGTCTGAGAGATGTGTGAGCTATTGCAGTCAAAACAGGTTGTCTGTGAGAAAGCGTCTCAAGGCTAAAAGAGATACATAAACACAGAACCCTGCAGGGGAGTAAAGAGATAAGAGACAAGTCAGACATAGCACTGTAAGCCACACGGGAATGGAAAATTACTGCTGAGCACTTAGAACACACTGGACTACTGTTTTCTCCTGCAAGTTTGTATAATTGTATATGCATGGGCTTGTTCTCATAAGTAGAAGATGTTGACATAGGCAGTTACATCACTAGGGGTTGATTGCCAGCATATTAAAGTAACTTTGACCTTTTTTATTTTGCAGAACTTACTCTGAAAAATGCGTGCTATGTTTCCATTGTCAACTTCTGTCTGCAATTGCATTAATAAAGGTTTGATTGATTTACTTAAAGAAGATATTGTCTGATTGCTGATTTCACCAATAAGCCAATGATTGACAAGGAACAAGGAACATACCCCAACACTAGTTATAGCTCAATATGTGCCCGATGCTGCCACTCATCCCTGATTCTCTGCTGGGCGCACAATATCAAGTGCGCCTATATTTAGTGTGGTCTTAATCAAATGATCTATAGCCTATACTAGGCTATAGGCCTAGGCTATACGAAATGCATGCTCAGAGAAGCATTTTGATTTGTAAAAAAAATTCAATATATCTGTGCAAGCGGCAATCTGATGTCCTGTTCAGTTTGAGACGGCACGCGTGAAGATGAGAAGGTAAACTGATAGTTAGCTACTGCTATAGTTTTTTTAAAAATTAAAACAATATGTTTCGTTTCCCATGGTGAAGCTATTTATCAGAGTTATTGATCTCACAATAAGCCAGATTCAAGTAGGCCTGACTTACATAATTTACATTTGGCTACATTGAAGCAGCAGCCCCGGCACAATCCATCGGAGATGGACAGTGCATGATTGCTAAAAGTAGACTAATTTTAGAACACCTGATTCATTTAAACTTCTCTTTGTTTTAATTCGACTTTATAAGGAAAGGGCTCTGTGTTGGAGCCTAATTCTTCCTATTTAAAGGGGACCTCAAATCAAATCAAATGTTTTATATAGCCCTTCTTACATCAGTTGATATCTCAAAGTGCTGTACAGAAACCCAGCCTAAAACCCCAAACAGCAAGCAATGCAGGTGTAGAAGCACGGTGGCTAGGAAAAACTCCCTAGAAAGGCCAAAACCTAGGAAGAAACCTAGAGAGGAACCAGGCTATGAGGGGTGGCCAGTCCTCTTCTGGCTGTGCCGGGTGGAGATTATAACAACACATGGCCTAGATGTTTAAATGTTCATAAATGACCAGCATTGTCAAATAATAATAATAATAGTAGTTGTCGAGGGTGCAACAAGTCAGTAACACAAGAGTAAGTGTCAGTTGGCTTTTTCATAGCCGATCTTTGAGAGTATCTTTACCGCTCCTGCTGTCTCTAGAGAGTTGAAAACAGCAGGTCTGGGACAGGTAGCACGTCCAGTGAATAGGTCAGGGTTCCAGCAGGTCTGGGACAACAGGTCTGGGACAGGTAGCACGTCCGGTGAACAGGTCAGGGTTCCATAGCTGCAGGCAGAACAGTTGGAACTGGAGCAGCAGCACGGCCAGGTGAACTGGGGACAGCAAGGAGTCATCAAGCCAGGTAGTCCTGAGGCATGGTCCTAGGGCTCAGGTCCTCCGAGAGAGAGAAAGAGAAAGAGAAAGAGAGAATTAGAGAGAGCATATTTAAATTCACACAGAACACCGGAAAAGACAAGAGAAATACTCCAGTTGTGACAGACTGACCCTAGCCCCCCGACACAAACTACTGCAGCATAAATACTGGAGGCTGAGACAGGAGGGGTCAGGAGACACTGTGGCCCCATCCGATGAAACCCCCGGACAGGGCCAAACAGGTAGGATATAACCCCACCCACTTTGCCAAAGCACAGCCTCCACACCCCTGGAGGGATATCTCCAACCACCAACATACCATCCCGGGACAAGGCCGAGTATAGCCCACAAAGATCTCCACCACGGCACAGTCCAAGGGGGGCACCAACCCAGACAGGAAGACCACGTTTGATTTTGATTTGATTTAAAGGGGACCTGCTGATTTTGCCACATTTTTGGGCTTGCTCCTCAAGAAATGCTGGGTGCCATGACAGAAGCCAAAGGTGAGTTGGCTTGGGGGTGTGGTTTGACGTGGGTGTTTCTTGGGTGTGTCCTTACCACTACCAAGACACACCCATCTGTCAGAACCTTTCCCGCAGCTGTTTCCCACCACTTAATCACAACTCAATCACACTGCATCGCAGTGCTAGCTGTGTCACTAGAGATCCTGGTTTGAGTCCAGGCTCTGTTGCATCCAGCCGCGACCTAGAGACCCATGGGGCAGCGCACAATTGTCCCAGTGTCGGAATGTTCGGAATGTCCTTGTCCCATTGCACTCTAGCGACGCCTGTGGCGGGCCGGGTGCATGCACGTTGACACGGTTGCCAGGTGTACGGTGTTTCCTCTGACACTTTGGTGCGGCTGTCTTCCGGGTTAAGCGGGCATTGTGTCCAGAAGCAGTGCGGTTTGGCTGGGTCGTGTTTCAGAGGACGCAATGGCCCTCGACCTTCACCTCTCCCAAGTCCGTACTGGAGTTGCAGCGATAGGACAAGACTGGAAACTACAAATTGGACACCACAAATAATGGGTAAAAAAAATCAAAAATCACATTTGGCACAGTTGCCAGAAGCCATATCTCTGTCCAGTATCTGTGTTCTTCTGCCCATCTTAATCTTTTCTTTTCATTAGCCAGTCTGAGATTTTTCTTTGCAACTCCGCCTAGAAGGCCAGCATCCCGGAGTCGCCTCTTCAATGTTAATGTTAAGACTGGTGTTTTGCGGGTTCTACTTAATGAAGCTGCCAGTTGAGCACTTGTGAGGCATCTGTTTCTCAAACTAGACACTCTAATATACTTGTCCTCTTGCTCAGTTGTGCACCGGGGCCTCCCACTCCTCTTTCTATTCTGGTTAGAGACAATTTGCGCTGTTCTGCAAAGGGAGTTGTACACAGCATTGTACGAGATCTTCCGTTTCTTGGCAGCATCTTGCCTGGAATAGCCTTCATTTCTCAGAACAAGAATAGACTGACGAGTTTCAGAAGAAAGGGCTTAGTTTCTGGCCATTTTGAGCCTGTAATTGAACCCACACATGCTGATGCTCCAGATACTCAACTGCTTCTTTAATCAGGACAACAGTTTTCAGCTGTGCTAACATAATTGCAAAAGGGTTTTCTAATGATCAATTAGCCTTTTAAAATTATAAACTTGGATTAGCTAACACAATGTGCCATTGGAACACTGGAGTGATGGTTGCTGATAAGGGGCCTCTGTACGCATATGTAGTTATTCCATTAAAAATCAGCCATTTCCAGCTACAATAGTCATTTACAACATTAACAATGTGTCATAAGCGTCGTTGAAGGGGGACCAAAATGCAGCGGGTAAAGTGCTCATCTTCTTATTTTATTAAAGAAAAAACACTTAAACAAAACAAATGACAAAAACAGTCCAGAAAGGTGCACAGACTATACTAGAAACAACCACCCACAAACACAAGAGAAAACAAACCCAACTAAATATGGCCTCCAATTAGAGACAACGACAACCAGCTGCCTCTAATTGGAGGTCATTGCCAAAACCCAACATAGAAATAGAAAACTAGATAAACACATAGAAATAGATAACATAGAACATAAACCAAAACCCCCGAAACACACAAAACAAACACCCCTGCCACGCCCTGACCAAACTACAATAACAAATAACCCCTTTTACCAGTCAGGACGTGACACAATGTCTACACTGTATTTCGGATCAATTTGATGTTATTTTAATCGACAAAAAATGTGCTTTTCTTTCAAAAACAAGGACATTTCTAAGTGACCTGAAACTTTTGAACGGTAGTGTAAGTCTCTAAGAGCTTTGCACACCTGGATTGTACAATATTTGCAAAAAAAAATGTTTTCATTCTTCAAGCTCTGTCAAGTTGGTTGTTGATCATTGCTAGACAGACATTTTCAAGTCTTGCCATAGATTGTCAAAACTGTAACTAGGCCCCTCAGGAACATTCTCTGATGTCTTGGTAAGCAACCCCTGTGTATATTTGATCTTGTGTTTTAGGTCCTGCTGAAAAGGTGCATTTGTCTCCCAGTATCGGTTTGAAAGCAGACTGAACAAGGTTTTAACTGTAATCCGTTTCTTTTTATCCAAAAAAACCTCCCCTAGTCCTTCCCGATGACAAGCATACCAATAACATGATGCAGCCACCACCATACTTGAAAATATGAAGAGTGGTACTCAGTGATGCATTGTGTTGGATTTGCCCCAAAAATAATGCTTTGTATTCAGGACAAGTTTTACTTTAGTGCCTTGTTGCAAACAGGATGCATGTTTTGGAGTATTTGTATTTTGGTCAGGCTTCCTTTTTTTCACTCTGTCATTTAGGTTAGTATTGTGGAGTAATTGCAATGTTGTTGATCCATCCTCAGTTTTCTCCTATCACAGCCATTAAACTCTGTAACTGTTTTAAAGTCACCATTGGCATCATGGTGAAATCCCTGAGCGGTGTAATTAATAACTTCACCATGCTCAAAGGGATATTCAATGTCTGCTTTTTTCATTTTTACCCATCTACCAATAGGTGCCCTTCTTTGCAAGGCATGGGAAAACCTCCATGGTCTTTGTGGTTAAATCTGTGTTTGAAATTCACTGCTCGACTGAGGGACCTTATAGATAATTGTATATGTGGGGTCTAGAGATGAGGTAGTCATTAAAAAAGAATGTTAAAACACTATTATTACATAAAGAATGAGTCCATGCTACTTACTATGTGACTTTTAAGCACAGTTTTACTCCTGGACTTATTTAGGCTTGCCATAACAAAGGGGTTGAATACTTATTGACTCAAGACATTTCAGCTTTTCATTTTGAATGAATTTGTAAACATTTCTACAAACATAATTCCACTTTACCATTATCGGCTATTAAATTAGTTTTTTAACCTTTATTTAACTAGGCAAGTCAATTAAGAACAAATTCTTATTAACAATGACAGCCTTGGAAGTGGGTTAACTGCCTTGTTCAGGGGCAGAACAACAGATTTCTTTATCCTGTCAGTTCGGGGATTCGATCTAGCAACCTTTCAGTTATTGGCCCAACGCTCTAACCACTAGGCTACCTGCCGCCCCAAGGCCAGTGTGTTGGCCAGTAACTCGGGTAAAGCTCATAAAGGCTGCCTATTTCTACAATTTATGTGATTTTAAACATAACCCTAACCACACTGCTAACCTTATGCCTAAACCTAACGTTAAATTAAGACCAAAAAGCATATTTTAGTTTTCATAAATTTTTACAATATAGCCAATTTAAAATTTGTGGTTGTGGTAACTAGTGGAAACCCTATGCTTTACAGACTGACCAGATTGGATTAGATTTGGGCTAGTGACATCATTACGGTTTGTTGCTCCTAGTTCACTGTGTTAGTCAGACTCAGTTAGCTACCACCATAACGTAATGTTGTAATGAGGTAGCTAGCAAGCTAGTTACGCTAACATTAGCTAAAACATTAGCTAGACTGCTGCCTCGATTTATCAAAAGATAGCTACCAACATAACCAGCAATAATGTTATTTAAGGTCGTTAACTAAATTATACCAGAGAAGTTATTATATTCTAGTATCTCTGGTTATACTCACCACCACCGGTTGTTGCACACCAAGCTAGCGTTATTGGTCCACACTTGAGGACTGACGAACTCCAAGCACCAATTCCTTTAAAGAAAAATTACACTTGATGTAAACATACACACACGAACAACAACTTACAGATGCACACAAACAACGACTACATCTCCTCTGCCCAGACCGACATGCTCATACCCCCATCCCTAGCGCCTGCATTCATGTTTTTCACATGGCCTTAAATTGTACCAATTTATTTTTTACGGTGCCTATGCTGTTTAATAAATCATTCGATTTTTCCATTGTGTTAATGATGGCAGATTGATGGATTTCCAAGTTTTTAGTATATGTTTTTTGAAGATGAGTGATGAGAAGAGAATCGTCCAGCCTATTGGGTATCTCACTACCAGTGGCGATTTTAGCATGTAAATCTTGGTGGGATGCATGCCAGCAAAGCCACTACACAACACAACACTAAACAATACATTCATTTCAATATAACGGTGACAAACGGTGCCCACAAACGGCTTACATAAAGCTGTCCCAACAGCAGTCCCAACATCTTACCAATGCTACACCTAGCTATCAGCAGAGCCTTGTCTGGCAGCAAACAGTTCATTCAGCCTAATTTACAGCATTTAAAAAAAAATAGCTGAAATGGCTGACTTGCTTAAACAAATGTGGTTTCAAATGACAATTGAGATGTACAAACTATGGCATAAGGGGACGACAAGCGGATAAGAGGCAATCGTAACTTCGATTAAGACAATATTAATGAGCGAGCTAGGACGGACGTAGTCAATATAACTATTTGTTTAGCACTTTTGAAATGTACAGCGACAGAATTCAGAACATGGGCCGTTCTTACAGGATTCTCCCTGTACACCAAGTCAGAACCGTAGGATAAATTAAAGCTTGGACCGAGAGACTGAAAAACAGCTTCTATCTCAATGCCATCAGACTGTTAAACAGCCATCACTAACATTGAGTGGCTGCTGCCGACATACTGACTCAAATCTCTAGCCACTTTAATAATAAAAAATTGGATGTAATAAATGTATCACTAGTCACTTTAAACAATGCCACTTTATATAATGTTTACATACCCTACATTACTCATCTAATATGTATGTACTGTACTCTATACCATCTACTGCATCTTGCCTATGCCGTTCGGCCATTGCTCATCCATATATTTATATGTACATATTCTTATTCGTTCCTTTACACTTGTGTGTATAAGATAGTAGTTGTGAAATTGTTTGATTACTTGTTAGATATTACTGCACGGTCAGAACTAGAAGCACAAGCATTTCGCTACACTCACATTAACATCTGCTAACCATGTGTATGTGACAAATCAAATTTGATTTGATTTAAATAAAGGGGGCATATAAGTAGACAATGAAAGCTCTTACAATATTTGATGATTACACTTCTCTAAAACAGGTTATATATGTGCACCACCAAGTCAGAACAGTAGGTGAAAATAAGTGGGGCAAATAGACAAAATTATTAGGGTGAGGCACATGGGCTACTAACATCTTACTACACAACATAGCTACAGTATACATATCATATTACATTATTTTATGCAGCAGCATAAAATCCATTTTTGGACTCACCTTGTTGTGCTGTGCTCACTTGAACAGGAAGGTGGCGTGGCGGACCTTTCTGGGTACATTTTGTCATCAAAGTCTGGAATTCTCTGGAATTATGGTGCTTTCAAAACAACTGGGAACTCGGAAAAAAACAAGGCCGAATCATGATGGCGTCATTGATCTTCAGGCCGTAGCCCTATAAAGAGGCCGGATTTACAATTCTGAGTTGGATGACCGTTCAAAACATATTTTCCCAGTCAGAACTCGTTTATTCCCGACTTCCCAGTTGTCTTGAAGTTTTCGCAGTTCCGAATTAACAGTTGTTGTTGAGCGCAACACTAATCATGCTTCATTGACAGCATGGCCAATGTTTAATGTTTTTTGTTTTTAACTTGGAAAAGAGCCCCAACTTCTTCAGGCTAGGGTCTATTTTTCTCCACTTCCTGTCTGACTGACGTGCCCAAAGGAAACTGCCTGTTACTCAGGCCCAGAAGCCAGAATATGCATATAATTGGTACCATTGGATAGAAAACACTTTGAAGTTTGTAGAAATGTTACAATGTATGAGACTATAACACAATTGATATGGTAGCTGAAAATCCAAAGAAAAACCAACCGGAAAATATATTTTTTTGAGAGCCCATGCTCTTTCAATGTAAAGCTATGGGTCCTACGCAATTCCAGCTCCCAGATTGCAATTCCTATGGCTTCCACTAGATGTCAACAGTCTTTGTTCAAGGTTTCAGGTTTGTTTCTTCCCAAACGAGGAAGAGTTTTGAGTTTTGGTACTGGGAGTCAGAGTTGGAAATCAGTCTGTGCGCCAGAGACGAAGAGGAAGCACACTTGCTAATTTTACATTTCTATTGAACATACTTCTTTCTGTATGAAATATTATAGTTTAATTACATTTTAGTTTACCTGACGATTACATAGAAACATATTTTGACTTGTTTTGACAAAGTTTAGCGGTTGCTTTTTGGATTCCTTTCTCTGCATGTTGAACGAGTGGATTACTGAAATCGATGGCGCCAGCTAAACAGACTTTTTGGGATATACAGAAGGATTTTATCTAACAAAACGACCATGCATGTTGTAGCTGGGACCCCTGGGATTGCAAATCAGAGGAAGATTTTCAAAAAGTAAGTGAATATTTAATAGCTATTTGTGATTTTACAAAGCCTGTGCTGGTTGAAAAATATTTTGATGTGGGGCAGTGTCCTCAAACAATCGTATGGCATGCTTTTGCTGTAAACCCTATTGTAAATCGGACAATGCAGTTAGATTAACAAGAATTTAAACTTGTATGTACCTAGATGTTTAATATCCATAATTTTTATGATTATTTATTTCAATTGCGCGCCCTCCAATTTCACTGGAAGTTATCGACAGGTGTCTGGCTGACGGGACGCCTAGCCCTAAATCCCTTAATCCCAGATTTGGGACCACACAGACACTCCACTGATTAGCAGGCTGGTGATTGCTTTGCAATGCTTGAAGTTAACATTAGCCACTGTCACTGATTCCTTCCAAACCACTCATTGTTGAATTTGCGATTTCCAACTTGTTGTGTAATCTTTATGTAATCTTTATGTCCAATGGCCGATGAGCACCGATACATTTATCTATAATTTCTCTTCATTATTTCTCTTCATATGACAAGGATTAAAAAGGATTTGCCAGTAGATTGTCAACTTGATTCATGATGACTGCTAGCCTGTTGGGGATAGGGGGCAGTATTTACACGGCCGGAAAAAAAAACGTACCCGATTTAATCTGGTTACTACTCCTGCCCAGTAACTAGAATATCTGAGAGCCTATTGGAGCCGTAGGAAGTGTCACGTTACAGCTAAGATCCTGACTCTTCAATAAACAGAAGCAAGAACAACAACACCTTGTCAGACAGGCCACTTCCTGCATGAAACCTTCTCAGGTTTTTGCCTGCCAAATGAGTTCTGTTACACTCACAGACACCATTCAAACAGTTTTAGAAACTTTAGGGTGTTTTCTATCCAAAGCCAATAATTATATGCATATTCTAGTTACTGGGCAGGAGTCGTAACCAGATTAAATCGGGTACGTTTTTTATCCGGATGTGAAAATACTGCCCCCTAGCCCAAAGAAGTTAAAACAATTGTTATGTTTTTTGTGAACGTTTATCGTGAGTAATTTAGTAAATTCACCGGAAGTGTTCGGTGGGAATGCTAGTCACATGCTAGTCACCTGCTAATGTAAAAAGCTGGTTTTTGATATAAATATGAACTTGATTGAACAGACATGCATGTATTGTATAACATAATGTCCTAAGATTGTCATCTGATGAAGATCATCAAAGGTTAGTGCTGCATTTAGCTGTGGTTTGGGTTTATGTGACATTATAAGCTAGCTTGAAAAATTGGTGTCTGATTATTTCTGGCTGGGTACTCTGCTGACATAATCTAATGTTTTGCTTTCGTTGTAAAGCCTTTTTGAAATCGGACAGTGTGGTTAGATTAACGAGTGTCTTGTCTTTAAAATGCTGTAAAATAGTCATATGTTTGAGAAATTGAAGTAATAGCATTTCTAAGGTATTTGAATAACGCGCCACGGGATTCAACTGGCTGTTGAGTAGGTGGGACGCACTGGCCCAGAGAGGTTAAGGATTATATCACCTCTACCTTACTTGACACCCTAGACGATCTGAAATGGTCCACCCACACAGACAGTGTGGTGAAGAAAACGCATCAGCACCTCTTCAACATCAGGCGGCTGAAGAAATTTGGCTTGGCACCTACAACCCTCAAAAACTTTTACAGATGCACAATTGAGAATATATATATATTTATTTATCTTTATTTAACTAGGCATGTCAGGTAAGAACATATTCTTATTTACAATAACGGCCAAACCCAGACAACACTGGGCCAATTGTGCAGTGCCCTATGAGACTCCCAATCACGGCCGGATCTTGCCCAGAGAGGCTAGCTAAGATTTTGAAAGTGTGATGTTGACATGATCAGTCCATTCAAAGCTACTGTACATATAATGTGATTTGCTGTAATTTTATCTGTGGCAAATGACCTTGAGCCTTCATGGATGGGCACTTCTAATGTAACTCTATGGCAGCAGCCAAAGGGGTATAATTTTCTAGCTCTCCCCTTAGACTTGGCGGTGACAAAGTGTCCCCATAAGTGACAGAACACAAGAGTGAATAGACATTAAACCTATGAAATAACACATATGGAATCATGTAGGAACCAAAAAAGTGTTAAACAAATTAAAATATATTTTATATTTGAGATACTTCAAAGTACCCACCCATTGACCTTGATGATATGTATATAGAGGAACAATATGTACCCATTTTTCCTCCATAGTGTGTTTAACTACAGCATATGTACAGCATATGTTGCAAGTAAAAGCCTTGGGTAGAGAGTTGATACAATTCCAAGTCTGGAAGGTTAAAACCACCCTCAGACATAGGAAGATGTAAAACATTCCTTTTTTTTCAATTAATTTTATATGGCCATATAAAGTATGTTATGACCGAGTATACTTTGTCTTTGGTGTGTTAATTAGCATTACCGAAAATAAATACAAAAATGTTGGGAGCCATGTGTCACGTTGTATAAATGTTTGGAGACAGGTGCAGGAATACGTAATAGGGGGTTTTAATACTCCACCCAAATTGCACAACATGCCATGAAAGGCACGGGGACGAAGCCCAAAACAAACCCGCATACAAAACACACAGGGATGTAACCCAAACAAAAAGCGAGGTTAAACCTCGAATAAATACATGGGACGAGAACGGTAATAACAATGCACGGGACGAAACCCATAATCACAATGCATGGGATGAGACCCGTAATAATAATGTGCGGGACGAGACCCGTAATAACAATTGTACAAAACACACAGCACGAAAGCCAAAACAACAACACAGGTACTCACAGGACCAATGTACATGGTAACAATAACCGACCAGGACAATGGGGAACAGAGGGGACATACAGTTGAAGTCGGAAGTTTACTTACACTTAGGTTGGAGTCATTAAAAACTCGTTTTTCAACCACTCCACAAATTTCTTGTTAACAAACTATCATTTTGGCAAGTCGGTTAGGACATCTACTTTGTGCATGACACAAGTAATTTCTCCAAAAATTGTTTACAGACAGATTATTCCACTTATAATTCACTGTATCAAAATTCCAGTGGGTCAGAAGTTTACATGCACTAAATTGACTGTGTCTTTAAACAGCTTGGAAAATTCCAGAAAATGATGTCATGACTTTAGAAGCTTCTGATAGGCTATCATTTGAGTCAATTGGAGGTGTACCTGTGGATGTATTTCAAGGCCTACCTTCAAACTCAGTGCCTCTTTGCTTGACATCATGGGAAAATCTAAAGAAATCAGCCAAGACCTCAGAAAAACAATTGTAGATCTCCACAAGTCTGGTTCATCCTTGGGAGCAATTTCCAAACGCCTGAAGGTACCATGTTCATCTGTACAAACAATAGTATGCAAGTATAAACACCATGAGACCACGCAGCTGTCATACCGCTCAGGAAGGAGACGCGTTCTGTCTCCTAGAGATGAATGTACTTTGGTGCGAGAAGTGCAAATAAATCCCATAACAACAGCAAAGGACCTTGTGAAGATGTTGGAGTAAACAGGTATAAAATGATCTATATCCACAGTAAAATCAGTCCTATATCGACATAACCTGAAAGGTCACTCAGCAAGGAAGAAGCCACTGCTCCAAAACCGCCATTAAAAAGCCAGACTACGGTTTGCAACTGCACGTGGGGACAATGATCATACTTTTTGGAGAAATGTCCTCTGGTCTGATGAAACAAAGATAGAACTGTTTGGCCATAATGACCATTGTTATGTTTGGAGAAAAAAGGGGTAGTGTAACGGTTGTCGTCGGTGAAAGAGGACCAAAACGCAGCTGGGAGCGAACACATGTTTATTCTTTTACACCGAAATAAACACGTACACAAAATCAAGAAAATACCGATACGTTAGCTGCTCAAAATCAAAGAGACAACAACCCACAAACATCGTGGGGGGAAAAGGAACTTACATATGATTCCCCAATCAGAGGCAACTAGCGACAGCTGTCTCTGATTGGGAATCGACATAACCCAACATAGAAATACGCCCCAAAGCAAGGCTATACCAAAACATAGAAAATAAACTATAGAAATGCCACACCCTGACCAAAATAGAAGAGTTCACCTGGTCAGGGCGTGACAGTACCCCCCCTCCAACGGTGCGTACTCCCGGCGCACCAACCTAAAGTCTATTAGGGGGGGGACCCGGGTGGGCGCCTCACCCTCGGTAGAGGCTCTGGCCCCGGGCGTGTTTCTCCCCCTGCCTCCACCCTAGCCCTACCCCTCTGGCCCGGACTGGACTACGGTGGAGCGGCATGCTCAGGCTCCGGAGCGGAGCCGCCGACCGGAACAGGACTGGTCACCGGTGGACCGGACACAGGCCGTGCCGGACTGTGGACACGCGCCGTGGGCCTGGTGCGGGGGACAGGGACGGGCCGGACAGGACCGGGGACACGCACCACCAACCTGGTGCGGGGAGCAGGGACGGGCCGGACTGGCCTGGGGACACGCACCACCAACCTGGTGCGGGGAGCAGGGACGGGCCGGACTGGACTGGGGACACGCACCACCGGCTTGGTGCGGGGAGCCGGGATGGGCCGGACAGGACTGTGGACACGCACCACTAACCTGGTGCGGGGAGCAGGAATGGGCCGGACAGGACTGGGGACACGCACCACTAACCTGGTGCGGGGAGCAAGGACGGGCCGGACTGGACTGGGGACACGCACCACTGGCTTGGTGCGGGGAGCAGGGACGGGCCGGACTGGACTGGGGACACGAACCACTAACCTGGTGCGGGGAGCAGGGATGGGCCGGACAGGACTGTGGACACGCACCACTAACCTGGTGCGGGGAGCAGGGACGGGCCGGACTGGACTGGGGACGCCTGGCAGCTCGGGACAGTCTGGGCAGTCTGGCCACTCCGGCAGTTCAGGGCAGTCTGGCCACTCCGGCAGTTCAGGGCAGTCTGGCCACTCCGGCAGTTCAGAGCAGTCTGGCCACTCCGGCACTTCAGCGCAGTCTGGCCACTCCGGCAGTTCAGCGCAGTCTGGCCACTCCGGCAGTTCAGCGCAGTCTGGCTACTCCGGCAGTTCAGCGCAGTCTGGCCACTCCGGCAGTTCAGCGCAGTCTGGCCACTCCGGCAGTTCAGCGCAGTCTGGCCACTCCGGCAGTTCAGCGCAGTCTGACCACTCCGGCGACTGTTGACTGACGGGCAGCTCCGACGACTGTTGACTGGCGGGCAGCTCCGACGACTGTTGACTGGCGGGCAGCTCCGACGACTGTTGACTGGCGGGCAGCTCCGACGACTGTTGACTGGCGGGCAGCTCCGACGACTGTTGACTGGCGGGCAGCTCCTGCCCCGTCAAACAGCCCTTGTGCCCCCCCCTAAAAAATTATTGGGGATGCCTCTCGGTCTCCCTAAACTCTTCCATCGCCCTGGAAATGCTCCTCCTTAACTCGGCCCATGTCCATCCTTCCTCTTCGTTCCTCTGCTGCTTGGTCCTGGTTTGGTGGGTTGTTCTGTAACGGTTGTCGTCGGTGAAAGAGGACCAAAACGCAGCTGGGAGCGAACACATGTTTATTCTTTTACACCGAAATAAACACGTACACAAAATCAAGAAAATACCGATGGGTTAGCTGCTCAAAATCAAAGAGACAACAACCCACAAACATCGTGGGGGGAAAAGGAACTTAAATATGATTCCCCAATCAGAGGCAACTAGCGACAGCTGTCTCTGATTGGGAATCGACATAACCCAACATAGAAATACGCCCCAAAGCAAGGCTATACCAAAACATAGAAAATAAACTATAGAAATGCCACACCCTGACCAAAATAGAAGAGTTCACCTGGTCAGGGCGTGACAGGTAGGCTTGCAAGCCGAAGAATACCATCCCAACCATGAAGCACGGGGGTGGCAGCATCATGTTGTGGGGGTGCTTTGCTGCAGGAGGGACTGGT
This sequence comes from Salmo trutta, assembly GCF_901001165.1. NCBI lineage: Eukaryota > Metazoa > Chordata > Actinopteri > Salmoniformes > Salmonidae > Salmo > Salmo trutta. The sequence continues at coordinate 42,596,554 of NC_042985.1, read as the reverse complement.
GCACTTCACAAAATAGATGGGTACATGTGGAAGGAAAAGTATGAGGATATATTGAAGAAACATCTTAAGACATCAGTCAGGAAGTTAAAGCTTGGTCACAAATGGGTCTTCCAAATGGACAACGACCCCAAGCGTTCTTCCAAAGTTGTGGAAAATGGCTTAAGGATAACAACGTCAAGGTATTGGAGTGGCCATCACAAAGCCCTGAACTCAATCCTATAGAATATTTGTGGGCAGAACTGGAAAAGCGTGTGTGAGCAAGGAGCGAGGAAGGAGGCCGACAAACCTGATTCAGTTACACCAGCTCTGTCAGGAGGAATGGGCCAAAATTCACCCAACTTATTGTGGGAAGCTTGTGGAAGACTACCCGAAATGTTTCACCCAAGTTAAACAATTTATAGGCAATGCTACCAAATACTAATTGAGTGTATGTAAACTTATGACCCACTGGGAATGTGATGAAATAAATAAAAGCTGAAATAAATCATTCTCTCTACTATTATTCTGACATTTCACATTCTTAAAATGAAGTGGTGATCCTAACTGACCCAAGACAGGGAATTTTTACTAGGATTAAATGTCAGGAATTGTGAAAAACTGAGTTTAAATGTCTTTGGCTAAGCTGTATGTAAACCTCCGACTTCAAATGTATATACAATTACTAATATGGGTAAATGAGAACCAGGAGTGCGTAATTAGACAGTTCAGTGTCGCCTAGAAGGCCGGTGATGTAGAACTCCGGAATTGGTGCACTGAATGAGCAGCAGTACAGGAGGAATCCGTGATGCCATGCCATTCTGAAGAGTTTTATTCTACCTGTAAGATTTATGGGAATAATTTTCCAATTAATTAGATCTGCTTTCATATTGTTGAATAATGGAAAAAAGTTATCTTTGTCACATCCTGGCCAGTATAAGGGTTAATTGTTATTGTAGTTTGGTCAGGACGTGGCAGAGGGTATTTTTTTTATGTGGTTCAGGATGGTGTTTGTCATGAAGGGGCATTTGATTTAAGTATTCCGGGGTGTTTGGGCACTGTTTGATGTTCATGTATTCTATGTTTAGTCTAGTGTGTCTGTTTCTATGTTTGGCTAATTGGGGTTGGGACTCTCAATTGAAGGCAGGTGTGTCTATTTGCCTTTGATTGAGAGTCCCATATATTAGGGTGTGTTTGTGAATTGTGGGAGATTGTTCCGTGTATAGCGTCAAGCCTTACAGGACTGTTTATTGTCGGTGTGTTTCTTTTTTGTATACGTGTTTATTTTGGGTTTGCCTTCTTTCCTTTTAATAAAGAAGATGAGTATACACATACCTGCGGCATTTTGGTCTCATCACTACGACAACCGTGACAATCTTCATATATTTGTTGTCACTTATTATGCATTCTATGTATTCAATCTTTTTTGTGGTCCACTTAAAGTTTTGCTGTAGATTGTGAGTTATTGTTTTTATTTTTCCTTTTGCCATTATTTTGTTTTTTTTCCCACGTTAATTTTATATCCTGAGATTGTTGAGTATTCTGATAATATTTTTAGCAATAGTTTTCAATATTGGTGAGGTATATCAGGAGAACATCTGCAAATAAGTTTAGTTTATATTCATGTTTACCAATACTCATACCTGTTACGTTTGGGTCCTGTCAATTGCTAGTGCAAATTGGAGTGGGGAGAAGTGACATCCCTGTCTTGTACCCCTTTCTAAAGCAATTTCATCAGATAATGTAATATTTGTGCACATTTTTGCTTTAGGACTTTTATATCATTTAACATGTATTATTTCAGCTGGAAAGATGTAAGCTTCCAAAGTTTTGAATAGAAAAGGTCATTCAAAAAAATGCCATTATTGATCAATCTATAGTTGTTTTGCATATTTTATTAAACTGAAACGTTCTTGTATTTATCAGCAGGGGACTCTCCAGATCTGGTTTTAATATAACTGGAATAACTGATTGATATATGGAACTGGGAAGTACTGAACTGAGTGACGTGTATGTTGTCATGTGTAAGTAGGGGCGCAACTTAGTCCCAACATGTTGAATATGGGAAAGCTATTCATTCATGGTACTTTTCAACACGCAAATGTATTAACAGTATCTGATATTTATTTTTGGGTGATCTCTGTTTTCAGTGATTCTTTTTTTGTCTGCTGATAATTGCTTCAGGGTTGTTGAGTCTAAAAAGGCTATTTAATTCTGATTAGTCCACCTGGTCATGCTGCTGCTCCAGATTAAACTATTCTGCCTGCAGCTATGGAACCCTGACCTGTTCACTGGACGTGCTACCTTGTCTCAGACCTGCTGTTTTGGACTCTCTCTCACCTGCTGTCTCTAACTCTGAATGATCGGGTTGGTGTTGGCGCCCCCCCTTGGGTTGTGCCGTTGGGAGATCTTTGTGGGCTATACTCGGCCTTGTCTCAGGATGGTAAGTTGGTGGATGGAGATATCTCTCTAGTAGTGTGGGGGCTGTGCGTTGGCAAAGTGGGTGGGGTTATATCCTGCCTGTTTGGCCCTGTCCGGGGGTATCATCTGACGGGGCCACAGTGTCTCCCGACCCCTCCTGTCTCAGCCTCCAGTATTTATGCTGCAATAGTTTATGTGTCGGGGGGCTAGGGTCAGTCTGTTGTATCTGGAGTATTTCTCCTGTCTTTTCCGGTGTCCTGTGTGAATTTAAGTATGCTCCCTTTCTTTCTTTCTCTCTCTCAGAGGACCTGAGCCCTAGGACCATGCCTCAGGACTACCTAGCCTGATGACTCCTTGCTTTCCCCAGTCCACCTGGTTGTGCTGCTGCTCCAGTTTCAACTGTTCTGCCTGCGGCTATGGAACCCTGACCTGTTCACTGGACGTGCTACCTGTCCCAGACCGGCTGTTTTCAACTCTCTAGAGACAGCAGGAGTGGTAAAGATACTCTGAATGATCGGCAATGAAAAGCCAACTGACATTTACTCTTGAGGTGCTGACCTGTTGCACCCTCTACAACCACTGTGATTATTATTACTTGACCCTGCTGGTCATCTATGAACGTTTGAACATCTTGGCCATGTTCTGTTATAATCTCTACCTGGCACAGCCAGAAGAGGACTGGCCATTCCTCAGAGCCTGGTTCCTCTCTAGATTTCTTCCTAGATTCTGGCCTTTCTAGGGAGTTTTTCCTATCCAGTTTTTCTGTGCTTCTACATCTGCATTGCTTGCTGTTTGGGGTTTTATGTAGGCTGGGTTTTTGTACAGCACTTTGTGACATTGGCTAACGTAAAAAGGGCTTCATACATAAATTTGAATGATTTATATACATTCTTATAGAAGCTTTTAAAATTGCCATTAATAGCATTGTTGTTTCTAATTACCACATCTGTATATTTTTCTTTTAAAAGTATAACTGGTTTAGTGTGCATTCGTTTTGTAAAATCTGTGAGATATTTACCAGGTTTATTTGCCATTAAGTAGTATGCTTTATTTGAGTTTAACCTGTAGTTCTTGGCGCTCTTCAAAAAGTAAAAGATTGTATTCCTGCTTATGGTCTTTTTCTAAGATAGCAATTTATTTTTCAAGAAATAACATTTCTAAATCTGATTATCATTCCACTAATGTACGCCTTAAAGACATACCAAATTATATTGAGTGTCAGCTTTTCTCTGTCCTCTATGCTTTTGTAATGGTAAAGGTACTAATTTTTCATTTACGTATTTAATCAGTTTTGGGTCCAGAAGATGCACTCTGTTCATTCTCCATATTCTGTTCCTAAGTGTATATTCTATTGGTGCAATTAAGCATGATACCAGAAAATGATCCGATCACTATATCATGCATTTTTTTACCAGTACATTTTTTTGTGTATTTATGGAAATAAAGATGTAGTCTATTCTTGAATAGTTTTTCTTACTTTGAGAAAAAAAATATGTATTTTGTAGTTGTGAATAGTCATCTCCAAGTGTCCTGTAAATTATTTGTAGAGATGACATTTTTCAGCCTTTTTTGGAGCCTTGCTAAATGTGCCTTTTTTATTACTACGTCTGTCAATCAAATGTATGATTTAGGTCACCTGCTAAAATAATGGTTCCTGTCTGATCTATTATAGATTCAATTCTATCTAAAAACACTAAATTTGCCCCTGGTTGGATATACAATGGAATCAATGTGTATTTTTCACCTCAATTCAACATTAGAAAGCGGCCTTCTTGGTCCATGTGCTGGGATATAAGGGAAAATGGTGTATTGTTATTTATCAGGATGCCTACACCTCTGAAGTTAATACAGTACAGTAAGTGGCAGCATAGGCCTCGCCAACCCAGCTCCTCTTTAAATATTCAATTTCTCCTTTTTTTAAATGTAACTCTTGCAAGAAAATCTGCTGACAATCTGTAATTGTTTGAGAACCAAGTGTTTGTGAGCACCTGCGCATGCCATTGTTGGTCTTTACGTATAGAATAAAAGTCAACCTTATCTGTTCCGTCTATCGTTGAAGAACCAAGTAAAACATTTGAGCAGATATGACTGCAGTGGACATTCCATAGAATGGGAGGATCATAGTATAAATACATAGTTATTGTATACAATACACATTTAACAAGAAACACACATGTATGTATTGTGCTTGACGTGCTTTTTTAGGACTTTTAAGCTTAAACTATTCTCCTAATGTACCACAAGTCTGTGGATTATGTCATTGTACACTGGAGAAAGGCTGTACTGTTGTCATTTTGTATTACCTTATGAATAAATAAAAAATATAGTGGCTGGTGGGTGTCTTCTTGGGGAGAGTGTGTCCACCAAGAGACTAAAATGGGATGTTTGGAGGCCCGAGGGACAGCTCTCATGCCCTTCCATTCACCCCATCCCAATCCATCGGATCAAGCTCCCCTCCATTCTCACCAATAGCCACCACTGAATCTTAGTTATAATGACAAACAAAGAAAAATGAAGATTCAACATCCTTTCATAATTTGTCCAGAACTCTTATTCATTTTACAGCGGATTTTCAAGTCCCCAAATAATAAAGTTACATAGTATAATTAAGTACTTCCTTCACTCTCTCTCTTTCCCAAACCAAATCCATCAGTTCTCCCCCCTTTACCCCACCCAAGCCAAGCTTATCACCACCTCCCATCCTTGCCCTTTTTTTACCCACCCAAGTCAAATTTATCCCAAACTCCCTTCTTTCCCCCTTCCTTCTTCTCAGACACCCCTCTATACATCTACTTACTCATCCATTCTCCTTCATTCACACACAACATAAACCGCATGCTTCAGCACACACATTCTCTCCCGCCCTCCTACACATATTCATAGTCATCCTCTGTCACACTTTCATTTATATGCACGACACATACACCCACTCACACCCTCTTGCCCTCACACACAGTGTTCGTAAAGTATTCAGACCCTTTGACTTTCCCCACATTTTGTTAAGTTACTGCCTTATTCTAAAATTGATTACATTTTTTCCCCCATCATCAATCTAAACACAATACCCAATAATGACAATGCAGAGGCAGGTTAAGACATTTTTGCTAATTTAGAAAATACAAAACTGCAATATCAGTATTCAGACCCTTTACTCAGTACTGTGTTAAAGCACCTTTGGCAGCGATTACAGCCTCAAGTTTTCTTGGGCTACAAGCTTGGCACACCTGTATTTGGGGAGTTTGTCCCATTCTTTTCTAAAGATCCTCCCAAGCTCTGTCAGGTTGGATGGGGAGCGTCGCTGCGCAGCTATTTTCAGGTCTCTCCAGAGATGTTCGATCAGGTTCAAGTCTGGGCTCTGGCTGGGCCATTCAAGGACATTCAGAGACTAATCCCGAAGCCACTCCTGCATTGTCTTGGCTGTGTGCTTAGGGTCATTGTCCTGTTGGAAGGTAAACCTTTGCCCCAGTCTTAGGTCCTGAGCGCTCTGGAGCAAGTTTTCATCAAAGATCTCTCTGTACTTTTCTCCGTTCATCTTTCCCTCAATGCTGACTAGTCTCCCAGTCCCTGCCGCTGAGAAACATCTGCCACCACCATGCTTCACCGAAGGGATGGTGCTAGGTTTCCTCCAGACGTGTCGCTAGGCATTCAGGCATCGGCTAATTATATCGTTACTTTCTAGAGAGGAACAGTTACTTGGGGAAAATAGAGTCTAGATTGTATTGGGGGAGAGGGGAATAATATTGTCTCAACTTAAGATAAGCTGGTCTTGGGGATCACTGTACGTAGCCTAGTGTGCTTATCACTTTTTTCTGCTTCTTCCTCTCCTTCAACTGGACAGGTTTCCTGAAGCCTATTCAGGGCTTCATTGGCGCTTGTGAACTCCATCCTCTGTGTTCCCTTCCATACCCACAGCACTGCAGGGAATCAGAGTTCAGACTTTATTCTTTTCTCCTTCAGTGACTGTCTGATTGTAATGAATTGCATGCGTTTTCCCACAGCTTAGCAGACATGTCCTGGATGAATCGAATGGACTGGCCATGGATTTTGATCTCCTTTCCCCCATGTGCCTTCAGAATGTTGACTTTGGCCTGATAGTTCCAAAGCTTAAAGATTACCATGCGAGTGTTCTTCTGTTTCATGCCGATCCGATGGCATCGCTCGAGATCCTCCTGTGATACATCCACGCCAAGCTCCTCCGATATCAGTTTGATCACATAGCTGGAAATGTCTCCTTTTCCACTTCTTCCGGTAGGGACAGTATTCTCATGATGTTTGGTCTCATTCGGTTTTTCTTGCTGGTCCAGTTCCTCTTCTAAAGTTTGCACATCTGTATATTTGTCTTTCTATAAACTAGACTACCAGTGAGGATTTCCTACACTGGACAACCTGTTACAGCGGTTGATAAGTCATTAATAATAATAATCTACCAATTTTGCTCATGTCATTATATTAAGATATAAGGGGGATCATAGCTATATTCAATCAAATTCACAAGTTGATTTAAAACCTATGTTCAACCCTTTATCATGGTTGGTGTCTAGGGCTGTTACATTGACCCTATTACCACCACACAGGCGGTCACGAGTCATGATGGTAGTCAAATTCCACGTGACCACTTAGTCACCTTATTAGGCTTCTCCAAGCTCTGATGCTGCTGATGGTCATTAGTATCCTACCAAATGTGCTAACGGCCTGGTACTCTGCACTCTATTGTCCCTCTAAATCACTCAGACATCAATGCAAATGTAATTGAAAATCTAATAAAACACTTCATTTGAGCCCATGCGCTCATGTTGCGCAACATTTCTATAGCCTATGCAATTGCGTGAGAAAACAGAGTAATGGCCTCTATTAAGAGTGATGGGCTCCCGAGTGGCTCAGCGGTCTAAGGCACTGCATCTCAGTGCTTGAAGCGTCATTACAGACACCCTGGTTCGATTCCAGGCTGAATCACAACTGGCCATGATTGGGAGTCCCATAGGGTGGCACACAATTGGCCCAGCGTCGTCTGGTGTTTGGCCGGTGTAAAAAAAAAAGAACAAAAATAAAAAGAGAACAAAAATAAAAAAGAGGAGAATCCCATCAGCTTTCTATAGGCTAGGCCTACTATTTATCAACTTTCTTAATATTAAGCACATTGCTTCTCTTTACAACAAGAGTATAGCCTACATGGCTGGCATGAAAATGAATCACGGGAAAAGCGTAGTCCATTCGCTATTTAAGTGCGTAGTTGACACTTTTTTTTAGATGGATTTGACATGAATTGGTACACCTAGGGCTGTTACCGTATTACCGCCACACCGGTGGTCATGAGTAATGATGGCAGTCAAATTCCAGGTGACTGTTTGGTCACGGTAATTAGGCTTCTCCAAGCTCTGATGCTGCTGATGGTCAATAGTAGCCAACCAAAATTGCTAACTGCCTGGTACTCAGTACTCTATTGTCCCTGTCATTGAAAATCCAATCAAACACATGAGAGCCCATGTGCTCATGTTGCGCAACACTTCTATAGGCCGTGCAATTGTGTGAGAAAACAGAGTGATGTCCACAGGAAAAGCGTCCTCCATTCGATATTTAAGTCCATGGATAACATGTATTTTGTGACAGGTGCATGATAATGGTCCATTCCAATTCAAAACTAATTTCACACATACATTATCCTCTCTAGGGTATCGTCCCACCTACTCAACAGCCAGTGGAATCCCGTGGCGCGTTATTCAAATACCTTAGAAATGCTATTACTTCAATTTCTCAAACATATGACTATTTTACACCATTTTAAAGACAAGACTCTCATTAATCTAACCACACTGTCCGATTTCAAAAAGGCTTTACAGCGAAAGCAAAATATTAGATTATGTCAGCAGAGTACCTAGCCAGAAATAATCAGACACCCATTTTTCAAGCTAGCATATAATGTCACATAAACCCAAACCACAGCTAAATGCAGCACTAACCTTTGATGATCTTCATCAGATGACAATCCTAGGACATTATGTTATACAATACATGCATGTTTTGTTCAATCAAGTTCATATTTATATCAAAAACCAGCTTTTTACATTAGCATGTGACGTTCAGAACTAGCATACCCACCGCAAACTTCCGGTGAATTTACTAAATTACTCACGATAAACGTTCACAAAAAACATAACAATTATTTTAAGAATTATACATACAGAACTCCTTTGTGCAATCGCTATGTCCGATTTTAAAATAGCTTTTCGGCAAAAGCACATTTTGCAATATTCTGAGTAGATAGCCCAGCCATCACGGGCTAGCTATTTAGACACCCACCAAGTTTGGCCCTCACCAAACTCCGATTTACTATCAGAAAAATTTGATTACCTTTGCTGTTCTATGTCAGAATGTACTCACAGGACTTCTACTTCAATAACAAATGTTGGTTTGGTTCAAAATAATCCATAGTTATGTTCAAATATCCTCTGTTTTGTTCGTGCGTTCAAGACACTATCCGAAGGGTCACGCCCCCGACGCGTTTCGTGACAAAAAAATTCTAAATATTCCATTACCGTACTTCGAAGCATGTCAACCGCTGTTTAAAATCAATTTTTATGCGATTTTTCTCGTAAAAAAAGCGATAATATTCCGACCGGGAAACCCTGTTTTAGTTCAAAGACGAAAAAATAAAAACATGGTGTTGCCTCGTGCACGCGCCTCAGTCTCATTGTTCTCTGATCGACCATTATTCAAATGCGCTACTGTTTTTCAGCCAGGGGCTCCAAAGGCATCATTCAGCGGTTTGTCGCCTTCTGAGAGCCTATGGGAGCCGTAGGAAGTGTCACGTTACAGCAGAGATCCTCAGTTTTCAATAGAGTGTAGAAGGCCAAGAAATGGTCAGAGAGGCCACTTCCTGTAAGGAATCTTCTCAGGTTTTTGCCTGCCATATGAGTTCTGTTATACTCACAGACACCATTCAAACAGTTTTAGAAACTTTAGGGTGTTTTCTATCCAAAGCCAATAATTATATGCATATTCTAGTTTCTGGGCAGTAGTAATAACCAGATTAAATCGGGTACGTTTTTTTTCCGGCCGTGCAAATACTGCCCCCTACCCTAGAGAGGTTAATTAATATATGCAAAGACAACATTAAATCAAGAATAGTCTGATGGGTGGCAATTTTATCCTATCACTTGTGGATTATGTATTTTCACTTGTGAATGACACCCAGCTTGTGCAGTAAGCAAGGAATAGCTCATGCCTTTTTTGCAACTTTTTCAAATCATAGTCACACACCTCATGTAACCTAGCCCATAGGCCTATATGTTTTGATAATGTTTGTATCACAACTAAAGTGGCCAAATAACTCCTTAAAATTAAGCACATTAATCCGCTTTATAATTGGGGTAGAGCCAAACAGGGATACATAGGGTGCGCATGAGTTTCAAGTTTGGGGAAGATTGCTTTTAAAAATGTAAATGATGTGAGTGGTTGTATTAATTTGGGATCTATCGCATCCCACCACTGTCCCAGAGTATGTTTGGAATATTTATTTCTTGCACAGAAGAACAGTTGACCAATTAGCATAGGTCAACTTTAGTACTATGGGGATAGTAGATTGACATAGTCTAGTGCTTTTGCTGTTCGTTAGGCCTACTCATCTTGTTGGCTGACGAAAGTAAATGTGGACAGTTCTTCCAATATCTTCAATTTGCACCTCGGAAATGGATAAGGACATGCGCAGTTGCGTCCCCGATGTGTTTGTCTTCACTTGTAGCCTGTGAGAAAGACCTGATCACGTGATGGAGAGCCATGTGAGTGAGAGGTGCTTCGGAGCACACAGTATTCAGGGAGAAAGGAATTATAAATATAGTTAGCCCAAGGGCACAACGACCACTGGCTGCAAAAGGCATGGATTTTTTTTAGGGGGCATTACGGCCACACAAAGGCGATGCCGCCGGGAAATTCGAGGCATTATCAAGTGCTTGTCAAATTGTGAATGAGAGACTGATGAAGTGTGCAGCCTGCGCAAAAAAACAAAGCCAAGCTCATGCCTGTCAAGCTATTTTTTTCAAATCCTCATTACAGTCACATCATGCACCCTTACAATGTATTAAAAATCTAAATATATAGCTCAACGTTTGTAGAGCAACTAAAGTTACAGTAATAACTCTAAACTAAGCATATAGGAGTACCCAGTGGCAATTTTAGTAATTCAATCTTGGTGGGGCAAACTCCCCCCCAAAATGGCTATGCAGGCCAGCAAAGCCACTACACAACACAACACAAAACAATACATTAATTGGACTATAACGGTGACAAACGGTTCCCACAAACTGTTAGGTCCTACATAAAGCTGGTCCAACAGCAGAGTCTCAACAGCAGTCCTAACACCTTACCACTGTTACACCTGGCTATCAGCGGAGCCTTGTCTGGCAGCAAAACAGTTCATTCAGCTTCATTTACTGCCTTTTTAAAAAACATAGCTGATATGAATGTGGATTCTACTGGCAATTGTGATGTACAAACTATGGTATAAGAGGACGCCGAGCAGATATGAGGCAATCCGTAATTACTATTAAGACATTAATGAGCGAGCTAGGACGGATGTAGTCAATATAACTATTTCTTCAACACTTTTCAAATGTACAGTGACAGAATTCAGAACATGGGCCTTTCTTACAGTATTCTCCCTGTACACCAAGTCAGAACCGTAGGATAAATAAAAAAGGCATATAACTTCTCTAGGATAGGGGGCAGTATTTTGACTTCCGGATGAAAGGCATGCCCAAATTTAACTGCCTGCTTCTCGTGCCCAGAAGGTAGGATATGCATATTATTAATAGATTTGGATAGAAAACACTATGAAGTTTATCAAGCAAAACATACATGTATTTTGTTACATTGAGTCCTGGCAGTGTCATCTGATGAAGATCATCAAAGGTTAGTGATTCATTTTAGCTGTATTTCTGGTTTTTGTGACGCCTCTGATTATGAAATTTCTCTAAAACAGGCTATAGGCTACATGTGCACAAACAAGTCAGAACAGTAGGCGAAATTATGAGGGGAAAATGCTGAGGCACATGGGCTACTAACAGCTTACTACCCAACATGCACTTAGCATTACTTTCTTGGCTACAGTATACATATCTCCCTGGCATATTACATAATTTATGCAGCAGCATACAATACATTTACGGACTCACCTTGTTGTGCTGTCCTCACTTGAACAGGAAGGTGGTGCAGCGGTCCTTTGTGGACAGATTTTGTCATCAACCTTTGTCATCAATGTCTGGCATTCTCTGGATTTATGGTGCTTTCAAGACAACTGGAAATTTGGAAAAAAAACAAGGTTGAATCATGACGTTAGTGATCTTCAGGTCGGAGCGCTAGAAAGAGGCCGAGTTCCTGACTTGAAATTCCGTGTTGGATGACCGTTCAAATTATATTTTCCCATTTGGAACACGTACTTTCTGAGTTCCCAGTTGTCTTGAACTCACTGAAGTCTGAGATTTCCTAGTTCTGAGATTCCAGTTGTTTTGAGAGTGGCAGAAGTCATGCTGGCTTGACAGCATGGCCAATGTTGAATGTTTATCCTTTTAAGCTTGGAAAAAAGACCCTCTGCCCTACATGAAGGGTCACCATTGGGAGTTGTCATGGAAAATCTAATTAATGAGGAGAGACTTTGTCATTTCTTCAAACAATCAACCTTTATTTAATAAGAATTGCAATAATGTAGCTGGTCAGCCCTCCACTCTGAGGTGGAAGGTCGAGAGCTCAAATGACACTAGAAATGCAGGAACCTTATATAGTCAGGCTGTCTTATGCAAACATATACAAAACACATGATCTTGGTATGTGTATGTGTGTGGAGAAACAGGACTAAACTGGGAGAAAAGGTACAGAATTTGGTTGTCTCGTCCTGTAGCAACTGCTGGTTATTCTAATCTTCTAGTGAGGACAAAGGACAATAGGTGTCAGAGCAACAGTTCCTCATAAATTAGCCAGCAAGTGCCTTTTGCTGTCTGCCCAGTGATAGATGGTTTCACACCCACACACCCACACACACAATCATGAATCTTTCACCCAGCAACAAGCTAATACTAGGACAACATCTTTATCACTGGTGCCCAGGATACAACACTTTGCTCTGTTTTCAGTAGATTAAGAGTAATCAGTTCATTCTCTTCTGACTAACAGGAAACCATTGGTCGCTCTGGTCAGCTCTTGGCTGTGGGCCCAGATCAGACAATGGGGACCTACTTCCCTAGGTAGGTTCCTAAACTACACACACAAGACAAGTTAAAACAGGCCTATACTAATGCACACACATTTATCTTATATGATCTAGCTTATTTAACAATATCAAAATTACTGCCTAAGCAACTAAGCTTAAGGAAAGATCTTCTAGTATACAAGCATCAGTAAGGTTTAACAGAAATTGCCCTTACAGAGTACCTATTTCTTTGTTAACCGCTCAACACAGAATAGATGCATGTGCGCTCTCCCTCAAATCGTTTGGATAAAATATGTTTCTTTAGACCTGTCTAAAATAAATAATGGATTCATTGTGAAGGTGTGGGCTATATTACATGGATTTATTAGACTTTTTAAAATGTAGATGTTCCTGCGTCAGTATCTTGTAGGCTATGTGTGGAAATTCTGTGACTGCCACAGCCCTATTGGTGTCTTCATGGATTTGTCCAAAATCGTGTCACATAAAACATTACTTTTCTGTCCTTGCATTTATGGCAGTGTAAGTTGTCATTATATCAATCAATCAATCAATCAATGAATCAATCAATCAATGAATCAATCAATCAAATGTATCTATAAAGGACTTCTTACATCAGCTGATATCACAAAGTGCTGTACAGAAACCCAGCCTAAAACCCCAAACAGCAAGCAATGCGGGTGAAGAAGCACGGTGGCTAGGAAAAACTCCCTAGAAATTTCACGTCCTGAACAGTAAGGGGTCATTTTGTTATTATAGTATGGTCAGGACGTGGCAGGGGTGTGTTTGATTTATGTGTCTTGGGTTTTTGGGTAATGTTCTATGTTGTCTATTTCTATGTTTGAATGTCTATTTAGTCTATTTCTATGTTTAGGTTTGGTTTGGCCTTCAGTTGGAAGCAGCTGTTCTTCGTTGCTTCTAATTGGAGGCCATATTTGAGTAGGGGGTTTTTGTCACTGTATTTGTGGGTAGTTGTTCCATGTATAGCTGTGTAGCCTTACAGGACTGTTTTTCGTCGTCGTTGTTTGTTATTTTTGTTAAGTGTTCGCGTTTATCCAAATAAAAAAGGAAGATGAACACGATACCCGCTGTGCCTTGGTCCACTTTTTACGACGCTCCTGACAAGAAAGGCCAGAACCTAGGAAGAATCCTAGGGAGGAACCAGGCTATGAGGGGTGGCCAGTCCTCTTCTGGCTGAGCCAGGTGGAGATTACAACATAACATGGCCAAGATGTTCAAACATTCATTGATGATCAGCAGGGTCAAATAATAATAATCACAGTGGTTGTAAAGGGTGCAACAGGTCAGCACCTCAGGAGTAAATGTCAGTTGGCTTTTCATAGCCGATCATTCAGAGTATCTCTACCGCTCCTGCTGTCTCTAAAGAGTTGAAAACAGTAGGTCTGGGATAGGTAGCACGTCCGGTGAACAGGTCAGGGTTCCATAGCCGCAGGCAGAACAGTTGAAACTGGAGCGCAGCACGACCAGGTGGACTGGGGACAGCAAGGAGTCATCAGGCTAGGTAGTCCTGAGGCATGGTCCTAGGGCTCAGGTCCTCTGAGAGAGAGAAAGAAAGAAAGAAAGAAAGAAAGGGAGAAAAAGAGTTAGAGAGAGCATACTTAAATTCACACAGGACACCGGATAAGACAGGAGAAATACTTCAGATATAACAGACTGACCCTAGCCCCCCGACACATAAACTATTGCAGCATAAATAGTGGAGGCTGAGACAGGAGGGGTCGGGAGACACTGTGGCCCCGTCCGACGATACCCCCAGACATGGCCAAACAGGCAGGATATAACCCCACCCACTTTGCCAAGCACAGCCCCCAGACCACTAGAGGGATATGTCCAACCACCAACTTACCATCCTGAGACAGGGCCGAGTATAGCCCACAAAGATCTCCCCCACGGCACAACACAAAGGGGGGCGCCAACCCGGACAGGAAGATCACATCAGTGACTCAACCCACTCAAGTGACGCACCCCTCCTAGGGATGGCATGGAAGAGCACCAGTAAGCCAATGACTCAGCCCCTGTAATAGGGTTTGAGGCAGAGAATCCCAGTGGAGAGAGGGGAACCGGCCAGGCAGACACAGCAAGGGTGGTTCGTTGCTCCAGTGCCTTTCCGTTCACCTTCACACTCCTGGGCCAGACTACACTCAATCATAGGACCTACTGAAGAAATGAGTCTTCAATAAAGACTTAAAGGTTGAGACAGAGTCTGCGTCTCTCACATGGATAGGCAGACCATTCCATAAAAATGGAGCTCTATAGGAGAAAGCCCTGCCTCCAGCTGTTTGCTTAGAAATTCTAGGGACAATAAGGAGGCACGTAAGTGTAGGTATATACGGCAGGACCAAATCGGAAAGATAGGTAGGAGCAAGCCCATATAATGTTTTGTAGGTTAGCAGGAAAACCTTGATTAAGCATGAATCCGTTCAATTAGACATTAAACTTGACCCATGTAAGAATCCTGGATGTAGCTGTCCAGCTGTTTTTTTGCATGGAGATGTCAGAAATGCTGTGTAACTACGTAACATTTTGTGTCCTCTTTTATGTTACGGGGTGAAAACCGTTTTCATTGGCACACAAATCCAAAATTGAATGCTTCTAACTGAAAGAGTAACCTTACCTTAATACCTAAATCGATACTGTCATTAACATGGTTGTCACGTCCTGGCCAGTATAAGGGTTAATTAGTATTGTAGTTTGGTCAGGACGTGGCAGAGGGTATTCGTTTTATGTCGTTCGGGGTGGTGTGTTTTGTTGAAGGGGCATTTGGTTTAAGTATTCCGGGGTTTTTGGGCACTGTTTGGTTTTCAGGTATTCTATGTTAGTCTAGTATGTCTGTTTCTATGTTTGGTTAATTGGAGTTGAAGGCAGGTGTTGTCTATCTGCCTTTGATTGAGAGTCCCATATATTAGGGTGTGTTTGTGTTTGTTATTGGTGGGTGATTGTTCTGTGCTAGCCTTGTGCCATGCAGACTGTCAGTAAATCGTTCGTTTTATTGTTTGTTGTTTTTGTATTCGTTTTGGAGTGAATAAATGTTCCAAAATGAACAACCGCATGCCTGCTGCGTTTTGGTCTACCTTCTCAGACGACGATTTCGCATTATCGTCAGAAGACGAAGATAATTGTGACAGAATCACCCACCAATATTGGACCAAGCAGCAGAGGAAGGAGCAGAGGGACTTCGAGTTGGACTTGCGGGAGAAGTGGACCTGGGAGGAAGTTCTGGACGGGGCCGGACCTTGGTACCAGGCTGGGGATTATCGCCGCCCGCAGTGGGAAATTGAGGCAGCCAAGGCAGAGAGGCGGAGGTACGAGGCCATGGACGCGCTGAGGGAGAAGCACGAGAGGCACCCCCAATACATTTTTTTGGGGGGGGCACACGGGTAGTTTGGCTAGGCGTAGGAAGAGCCGGAAGCCAGCTACCCGTGGTTATATGGAGGAGCGTATGGGGTGGAGAGCGCTATGTTTCGCTGAGGAGCGCTCTATCTCACCCATACGCACGCACAGTCCGGTGCGAGTTATTCCAGCCCCTCGCAGGTGCCGTGCTAGAGCGGGCATCCAGCCTGGTAGGAGGATGCCTGTGCAGCGCATCTGGTCGCCGGTACGCCTCCGAGGACCAGGCTACCCAACTCCCGCTCTACGCACGGCTACCATCAGGCCCCTGCACAGCCCAGTCTGCCCTGTACGAGCACCCCGCTCGTACAGGGCTACTAGTTCCATCCAGCCAAGGCGGGTTGTGCAGGAGGTAAGATCTAGACCGACTGTGCGCCTCCATAGCCCTGGGTTTCCAGCTCCTGTCTCTCGTGCGGACCCGGAAGTGCGTCAACCCAGTTCGACTCGTCCTGTTCCCGCTCCCCGCACTAGCCTTCAAGTGCGTAAACCCAGCCTCGCCAGTCAACAGTCGTCGGAGCTGCCCGCCAGTCAACAGTCGTCGGAGCTGCCCGCCAGTCAACAGTCGTCGGAGCTGCCCGCCAGTCAACAGTCGTCGGAGCTGCCCGCCAGTCAACAGTTGTCGGAGCTGCCTGCCAGTCAACAGTCGCCGGAGTGGCCAGACTGCGCTGAACTGCCGGAGTGGCCAGACTGCCCCGAACTGCCGGAGTGGCCAGACTGCCCCGAACTGCCGGAGTGGCCAGACTGCCCCGAACTGCCGGAGTGGCCAGACTGCCCCGAACTGCCGGAGTGGCCAGACTGCCCCGAGCTGCCAGACTGGCCAGACTGCCCCGAGCTGCCAGACTGGCCAGACTGCCCCGAGCTGCCAGACTGCCCAGACTGTCCCGAACTGCCAGACTGCCCAGACTGTTCGGAGCTGCCAGACTGCCCAGACTGTCCCGAACTGCCAGACTGCCCAGACTGTCCCGAGCTGCCAGACTGCCCAGACTGTCCCGAGCTGCCAGACTGCCCCGAGCTGCCAGACTGCCCCGAGCTGCCAGACTGGCCAGACTGCCCCGAGCTGCCAGACTGGCCAGACTGCCCCGAGCTGCCAGACTGGCCAGACTGCCCCGAACTGCCAGAGTGGCCCGACTGCCCGGAACGGCCAGAACCGGAGCCACCTCCTGATATAGGTGGGTTGGGGAGGGGGGGTGTAGCACAGTGCCGTCGTTGACGGCAGCCACCCTCTCTTCCCTCCCTTTTAGTAGAGGGGAAATTTGTTTTGTTGTTTGGGGTTGTTGTTTTTAAAAAAAAAAATGTTTAAGGTGCTTTCGGGGTTAGCACCTTTAAGGGGGGGGTACTGTCACGTCCTGGCCAGTATAAGGGTTAATTAGTATTGTAGTTTGGTCAGGACGTGGCAGAGGGTATTCGTTTTATGTGTTTCGGGGTGGTGTGTTTTGTTGAAGGGGCATTTGGTTTAAGTATTCCGGGGTTTTTGGGCACTGTTTGGTTTTCAGGTATTCTATGTTAGTCTAGTATGTCTGTTTCTATGTTTGGTTAATTGGGGTTGGGACTCTCAGTTGAAGGCAAGTGTTGTCTATCTGCCTTTGATTGAGAGTCCCATATATTAGGGTGTGTTTGTGTTTGTTATTTGTGGGTGATTGTTCTGTGTTGAGCCTTATGCTTTGCCAGACTGTTTCTTGTTGTTCGTTCGTTAGTTCTCGTGTTTTGTTATTTTGGTATTCATTTTGAAAATAAATAATCATCAAGATGAGCATACACATACCTGCTGCGTTTTGGTCCTCCATCACCGACGACAACCGTGACAATGGTTCTTCCATAATTATGCATAATACTTGTTGGATGCGCATTTGGTGTCCAGCTGATTAGTTAGGCCCTTACCTATTCACCGGACGTGCTACCTGTCCCAAACCTGCTGTTTTCAACTCTCTAGAGACAGCAGGAGCGGTGGAGATACTCTCAAAGATCGGCTATGAAAAGCCAACTGACACTTACTCTTGTGTTACTGACTTGTTGCACCCTCGACAACTACTATGATTATTATTATTATTTGACCATGCTGGTAATTTATGAACATTTGAACATCTAGGCCATGTGCTGTTATAATCTCCACCCGGCACAGCCAGAAGAGGACTGGCCACCCCTCATAGCCTGGTTCCTCTCTAGGTTTCTTCCTAGGTTTTGGCCTTTCTAGGGAGTTTTTCCTAGCCACCGTGCTTCTACACCTGCATTGCTTGCTGTTTGGGGTTTTAGGCTGGGTTTCTGTACAGCACTTTGAGATATCAGCTGATGTAAGAAGGGCTATATAAATACATTTGATTTGATTTGATGATAGTTTTACACTTCATCATCTGATCCAGGAAGGAATTTTCAGAATGACAGTCAAGTGATGAACAGCTGTTGTGATAGCACATGCGATGTAAAAACTGACCAAGTGCTGGAAAAAAAAGGTGTTCAAGAGGAATGCCCAAATATTTGGGTGTCTCATTAGTACCGAGGTAAAGACAGTTTAAGTTGGATATTCAACGGATATTCGTGCTTCAAACCTCAATAGCTTTCAAACCACTTGAGCCACAGACTCCAAATAAGTGTCATTATGTTGGAAAAATTGCGCACAACATTGCACAGGTCTTATTTTCACGATTTGGACATTAATTCGCTTTCCAAAGCTAATAAACATGTGGAAATGTGAGCAGCATTCTGTATTCCTAGTTGAATTAGTTAGGGAGTGTAAACAAAGTACAAAGTTTTTTCCATTTGAATTTCATTAGCTCCTTGATCATGTGACCTAATGACTTCAAACAAGGTTCAGAATGTCCACTGACTGCCCTTCTATATTGCACACCCTTTAGTTAGTCCATTTTCATCTCACATGACTTTACATGAATTTTTCAAAATGTAACATTTCAATATCTCCTTGATCATGTGACCTAATGACTTCAAACAAGGTTCAGAATGTCCACTGACTACCCTTCTATATTTCACCCCCTTTAGTTAGTCCATTTTCATCTCACATGATTTTACATGAATTTTTCAAAATGTAACATTTCAATAGCTCCTTGGTCATGTGACCTGGTGACTTCAAACAAGGTTCAGAATGTACACTCAGTGGGCCTACATATTGTGCACCCTTTATCTTGTCCATTTTCATCTCACATGATTTTACATGAATTTTTAAAAATGTAAAATTTCTATAGCTCCTTGATCATGTGACCTAATGAATTCAAACATTATTAAAGAAAAGAGTAAACACAACACTGGACTGAACCCTCTAATTGTCAAACTAATATTAATGTACAACAATGTAGAAGAGACATAACTAGAGGTTATGCAATATGGGTGTATATCCACTGCACGCTTCTTAGGTGTGTAATTGACATGACCAAGGAGCAATTGAAATGTAAAACGATGAAAAATTTACGTTAGACCGCGTGATTTTACAGTACACACACAAGTGTGCAATATAGAAGGGTACATTCTGCACCATGTTTGAAGTCATTAGGTCACATGACCAAGGAGCTATTGAATTTTTAAATTGAGAAAAATTCATGTAAAAACGTGTGAGATGAAAATGGAGAAACTAAAGGGTGTGCAATATAGAAGGGTAGTCAGTGGACATTCGGAACCTTGTTAGCTAGAACCAGTTTTGAAAGTTTTAGGAGTAATGGTTAAATAGCATTTGAAATTTCAAAAATGTGATTTGTCACTTTGTTGACGGTCCCTAACTGCTGTTGGTGGACGTAAGGAAAACTACAGGCGAATATCCTTCGAATATCCAAACTGAAACTGGCTTTACCTCGGTCTCATTAGGTACTCCGGTGATGATATTTATGCCTGGATCTAATATCCCTAACAAATGTATGTTTATCATTTGTCTGATTACAGCAGGGTCTCGTTAGATTTAAAAGAGAAAGCAGCAAGGTAATGAGTTCATGTTTTCTAGTATTTTTGTGGCTAGGATTGGACACTGAGTCTACTGTGCGCAATTGTGTAGGATAGAATATTGGACAACACCCAACGCTATTGAAGGTGTGTTGCGCTCCTCTGTTGCGGTAAAACCACGTGCGGTTATTATGAGGATGACATCTAATGTTGGCTTCAACTTGGCTTTCCATACAAATCCTTCCATTACAAAAGGAACCTTTTTTTGTCACTTTCTCATTATAAAAACAGAGATGGTGAGATGAATGCTACTGCTATTCATGGTTTTATATGTGCCGACGTCTGCCACATAGGCTACAGAACAATCACAATGCACGCAACCAATTTATTTAGTCAGGCAAGTCAACATTATTCTCACAGATTTTAGAATGTAATACTAATTTGAATATCAATACATTGGCAAGGCCTAAAAAAATGCATTATTGGGTAATAGCCTACTTTATTTCATTGTTTAACACTTTTTGCATGCTATATGTACAATATATAAATAATATAATTGTATAACATTTAAGTCCTTGAAAATGACCATGAAGGGCTTGAAAAAGTCCCAGAAAGTTGAATGTGACTTCTCAATGTCTGTATAAACCCTGCTTAAAGGATGCATAGTCCTAGGCCTATATTGTTGTATAGGTGTAGTAATGGGGATAATTTGCATATATTAACTTATATTCCTCTAAGTACACATGTGGAACAGCATGAAAATCCTTTTTTATTTCAAACCATTTTGAAATGTTAAGCCCAATGTAACATATTGGTCCCATTATTTATATAGAAAGACCATATGCATATCTGATATGATAATCTAATTTCGTTTCGAGCAAATCTACTTTTTTAACAACATATTGTAACAGTTTGATTGTTTTGGTGAGCATTGAGAGCATTCCTGGATATCCTTTAGCGGTTCGTTGCTCTTGTTTGCATCTCCACGTTGTTCTTTGTCCTCTAAAGGGAAGCAATGGCTTGTAGGGTTCAAGTCGCAGCAACGCTTTACCCACAGATTGGTTTCACTGCTGTATATAACCGAATGCTCACTCTCTCCCGGTTGCGTGGAGATATACTGATCTATTGATTTTAGAGGCTTAATTTAAACTATGTTCTTTGACTTCTACATATAAATCACAGTTTTGTCGGTACGAAACGGAACTACTCACTCCCTATGCGTCCTATCGGTATACGAATGCGCCTCTTCCAAAGGAGATTCTAAAGCACCTATTCCAACCACATACTAGGCTGCTTCGGCAGGGCATGCAAACCATAGAACTTTAGCTGTGGATGCATGGTCAATATGTATAGGGCCCGTGATCTTTGAACGCGTTTGGGGAGATGAAATGCGTTTGGGGGCGTACTCAAAGGGATTTTGTTGCTCTTTAGGGGCAGTTGCTCTTTAAAAAAATAGAGGTAGTCTTACCTGTTTGATAGATCCTATTATTGGCTATGCTATCCATAGATTTTGCATATATAATAATTATTTAACAACAATATAATAAATTAGGTTAGGAAGTTGGTCGCAGAGGTCTGGTGTTGGAACTGGTAAAGGGTGGACCTAGTGCTATAGTAGGAGTTGACTGTACTGATAGGGACACTGTTGTCTGTGTTAATATAGTTAACTGTGGAGTTGACAGTACTGATACATGCCTAGATAAGAATAATTTGACACAGATAATAAATCAAAATAACGCCGTTGAACCGCCAAATTTGAAACATTAATTGTATGGGGGTGGCAGGGATGTTGGGGAGGATCAGAAAGTTAAGATCAGTGTTGGGGAAGATACTCTGAACCCTTGTATTTAGTAAATGGTTGACCCTCCTTTGACAGCAATAACCTCAACCAATCGTTTTCTGTAGTTGCGGATCAGACCTGCACAACGGTCAGGAAGAATTTTGGACCATTCCTCTTTACAAAACTGTTTCAGTTCAGCAATACATTTACATATACATTTTAGTCATTTAGCAGACGCTCTTATCCAGAGCGACTTACAGCAGTGAATGCATACATTTCATTTCATGCATTTATTTATATATAAAAAATAAATAATTGTACTGGCCCCCCGTGGGAATCGAACCCACAATCCTGGCATTGCACACACCATGCTGGTGTTGCAAACACCATGTTCTACCAACTGAGCCACAGGGAAGCCTTGGGATGTTTGGTGTGACCTGCTGTCTTGAGGTAATGCCACAGCATCTCAATCGGGTTGAGGTCAGGACTCTGACTGGACCACTCCAGAAGGCGTATTTTATTCTATTGAAGCCATTCTGTTGTTGATTTACTTCTGTGTTTTGGGTCGTTGTCCTGTTGTGTCACCCAACTTCTGTTGAGCTTCAATTGGCAGACAGATAGCCTTACATTCTCCTGCAAAATGTCTTGATAAACTTGGGAATTTGTTTTTCCGTCAATGATAGAAAGCTGTCCAGGTCCTGAGGCAGCAAAGCAGCCCCAAACCATGATGCTTCCTCCACCATACTTTACAGTTGGGATAAGGTTTTGATGTTGGTCTGCTGTGCCTTTTTTTCCCCACACATTGTGTTGTGTGTTCCTTGCAAGCAACTCAACTGTAGTTTAAGCCGCCCACAGAATATTTTGCCAGTAGCGCTATGGAATATCCAGGTGCACTTTTGCAAACTTCATACGTGCAGCAATGCTTTTTTTGGACAGCAGTGGCTTCTTCCGTGGTGTCCTCTCATGAACACCGTTCTTGTTTAGTGTTTTACGTATCGTAGACTCGTCAACAGAGATGTTAACATGTTCCAAAGATTTCTGTAAGTTTTTAGCTGACACTCTAGGGTTCTTCTTAACCTCATTGAGCATTCTGTGCTGTGCTCTTGCAGTCATCTTTCCCTTACGGCTACTCCTAGAGAGAGTAGCAACAGTGCTGAACTTTCTCCATTTATAGACAATTTGTCTTACCGTGAGCTGATGAACATCAAGGCTTTTAGAGATACTTTTTAACCCTTTCCAGCTTTATGCAAGTCAATCTTAGGTCTTCTGAGATCTCTTTTGTTCGAGGCATGGTTCACATCAGACAATGCTTCTTGTGAATAGTAAACTCAAACTTTGTGAGTGTTTTTTTATAGGGCTGGGCAGCTCTAGCCAACATCTCCAATCTCGTCTCATTGATTGGACTCCAGGTTAACTGACTCCTGACTCCAATTAGCTTTTGGAGAAGTCATTAGCCTAGGGGTTCACATACTTTTCCCAACCTACACTGTGAATGTTTAAATTATGTATTCAATATAGACAAGAAAAAGACAATAATTTGTGTGTTATCAGTTTAAGCCCACTGTGTTTGTCTTCTGTTATGATTTAGATGAAGATCAGATCAAATTTTGTGAACAATTTATGCAGAAATCCAGGTCATTCCAAAGGGTTCACATACCTTTACTTGCCACTGTATTTTCTCTTCTATTTGCAAAATAAGTAGTGTGTAGTTCCTGTAGTTAGCTGCACCACTACATGGCACAAAGTAATTAACTACTGAAAACACTACGAAGACTTGAATTTAGTTCAACTACCACCAAGCTACATGAAAATACAATTAAATTGCTAGTTGAACTACATCTACTTCACTAATCCCCATCACTGGTTAAGACTCACAAAAAATGGGGGGAAAAGTAAATACATTTTGGGAATATCATGCTATTTCAATGGCAATACATATTTCAAATTTTGGGAGGAAGTTGCCAAAACTTTTCCAATTGGAAAATTCATTCCCCCTGGGCACACATTGGTTGAATCAACATTGTTTCCATGTAATTTTAATGAAATTATGTTGAACCAACGTGGAATAGACATTGAATTGACGCTTGTGCCCAGTGGGTTATCACTAAACATAGTGTAAAAAAATCTTTGGAATATGTGGGGCAAGAATCGAGGTAACATTTTTGTTAAAACCTCTTACGACACCAATCCTGTTAGCGGGATTGAGTTTGACAATAGCCAGTGAAAAATCAGAGCGCCATATTCAAAACCACAAATCTAATAATTTATATTTCTCAAACATAGGTCTATTTTACACCATTTTATAGATACACTTCTCCTGAATCAAACCACGTTGTCAGATTTCAAAAAGGCTTTACAGCGAAAGCAAAACATTAGATTATGTTAGGAGAGTACATCGACACAAATAACCACACAGCCATTTTCCAAGCAACTAGCATGCATCACAAATACCCAAAACACAGCTAAATGCAGCACTAACCTTTGACGATCTTCATCAGATGACACTCCTAGAACATCATGTTACACAATACATGCATTTTTTTGTTCGATAAAGTTCATATTTATATATAAAAACAGCATTTTACATTGGCGCGTGACGTTCAGAAAATATTTTCCCTCAAATACTGCCGGTGAATCAGCGCCACAATTTACAAAAATACATGTCATAAACGTTGATAAAATATTAAACTGTCATTCAAAGAATTATAGATGAACATCTCCTTTATGCTAACGCTGTGAAAGATTTCAAAAAATCTTCACGAGGAAAGCACTCTTTGCAATAATCTGAGTACTGAGCTCAGAAAAATACACTAGGCTATACAGATAGCCACCATCTTGGAGTCATCTAAAATCATAAATTGCATTAGAAATATTCCCTTACCCTCGTGAACGCGCACCAATGAAGTGATGTCATTCCCTGGGTGACCAACTTCCCCACCTTCTCATTCGGTCTCTGTTCGTCATAGACGCCTCAAACAACTTTGTAAAGACTGTTGACATCTAGTGGAAGCCGTAGGAAGTGCACAATTATTACTACGTCACTGTGTGTTCAATAGGAAACGACTTGAAGAGAGCCCATGCATCCAGATTTCCACTTCCTGGTAGGATTTCTCTCAGGTTTTTGCTTGCCATATGAGTTCTGTTATACTCACAGACATCATTCAAACAGTTTTAGAAACTTCAGAGTATTTTCTATCCAGAAGCTAGCACATCCTAGCTTCTGAGTTTGAGTAGGAGGCAGTTTAATATGGGCACATATTTTTTCCGAAATTGTCAATACTGCCCCCTATCCTTAAAGAGCTGTAAGAAGTTTTAATCAGATTAAGGAACAGGTTGAGTGACCAACCCTTTGAGCCCGTCACCCATATGTAATGACATAGGAGATGACGATGACAGCACAAACTGAAGTCAATGAAACACAGTCAAAACCAAAGTAATTGATACAAAAACACCAATCAAACATAGAGCGGGGAGGAGAAATGCAGTGAAACGTGAATATGGTGAGAAATGGGTCACAAAGTACTGTTTTGTTTCTGTTAATCACCAAGTAACAGTAAATTAGCAATGCTAGCATGTGATAACTGCACCAATTGCTATCACTTTGATTGTGTTGGCCAATCTCAGATAGTCAAAAGGATGTAGAACATGGATTTAGTCTTAAAGGGGATTCAGTCTTAAAGAGGACTGTGACACATTCTATTGCTAGTGACAACTAGGTGAAATTAAACAACATGGTACAAACAGAATGTAAATGAGGCTCAGGTACAAACCCTATTACCTGTGGAGAGTTTAAATTAGGGAATTGTAACTGCTCAGAGAAGACCATCAGACTGGCATCTTGATATGCAAAATGTACACACTTTCGAGGATGAGGAACCTGCCTCAGATATTCTTCCTGAAGTAGCCAAGAGTTCATATGATGGAGTGTCAGTTGCGCAGCCCAATCAAATCTCAGAGACCCAAGATATTGGTGAATGAATACTGTGTTGTTCTACCAATTCGGTGCCTTTAGAGAAGTGTAACTTGGTCCAAAATATGTTTGATTTCACATAATTTTAACATTTTGTCATAAAGAGCACATGTTCAACTTAATACAAAACACGTTTTCCAATATCAAGAGGTTAAATTAAAAAAATGACTTTAGTAAATGTCTACAATTTCCACCCATCACCCAGGAAGTAGGATGTGAAAGTTTGGAGTGGCAATACAGCGCTTCTGTGTTATACTATTTAAAAACACTTAGCAATACGTTTTATATTTCCAAGACACTTTTATACCTTTAAAACCTTTGTTTTAAGTGTTTTCTTTCGGGACCAAGGTGTTAGTGCTGTTTTTAACACATCGTATTCGGCTGGATTTTACTGTCTCCTGGAGCTAACATTAGCAGGCTAGCTCTGACTAGCTAGGTTACCTAGCTGTCACCAGCAAAGCTTGTCTCACCGGGACCACTGTTTCTGACCTGAGTATAATCACTTCAGACTCCTCTGTTTTGGATTCAGATCCGGAGATGGACAGTAAAGCCATAAAATGTGAGACCTGTGATATTTATGATAATTGTAGTGAAAGCAGAATAATTGACTGACATAAACATTTGTGAAAAGTGTAGTTAGTTAGTGTAGTTAGTTTAAGCAGACCGGTTTTGTCTATTGTTGTGACTTAGGTGAAGATCAGATTACATTTTCTGACCAATTTCTGCAGAAATCCAGGTAATTCCAAAGGGTTCACATACTTTTTCTTGCCACTGTATGTGAAATCAACTCTTGTGGCATCATGCATCTAAATATCACTATTCCCCCAAAATGTGAGCTTTTGGTCATAGATGTGGCCATAAGCCAAAGTACACATATACAGTGTATTTGGAATGTATTCAGACCCCTTGACTTATTCCACATTTTGTTACCTTACAGCCTATTCTAAAATTGATTAAATCATTTTTTCCCCTCATCAATCTACACACAATACCCCATAATGACAAAGCAAAAACAGTTTTTTAGACATTTTTGCAAATGGAAATTTACATTAGTATTCAGACCCTTTACTCAGTACTTTGTTGAAGCACCTTTGGCAGAGATTACAGCCTCGAGGCTTCTTGGGTATGACGCTACAAGCTTGGCACACCTGTATTTGGGGATTTCCCCCATTCTTCTCTACATATCCTCTCAAGCTCTGGGCGTCACTGCACAGCTATTTTCAGGTCTGGCTGGGCCACTCAAGGACATTCAGAGACTTCTTCCGAAGCCACTCCTGCATTGTCTTGGCTGTTGTAAGGTGAACCTTCGCCCCGGTCTGAGGTCCTGAGCGCTTTGGAGCCGGTTTTCATCAAGAATCTTTCTGTACTTTGCTCCATTCATCTTTTCCTTGATCCTGGCTAGTCTCCCAGTCCCTGCTGCTGAAAAACATCCCCACAGCATGATGCTGACACCACCATGCTTCTGTAGGGATGGTATTGGACAGGTGATGAGTGGTGCCTGATTTCCTCCAGACGTGATTCTTAGCATCTTGGTTTCATCAGACCAGAGAATCTGTTTCTCATGGTCTGAGAGTCCTTTAGGTGCCTTTTGGCAAACTTAAGCAGGCTGTCATGTGCCTTTTACTGAGGAGTGGCTTCCGTCTGGCCATTCTGCCATAAAGGCCTGATTGGTGGAGTGCTGCAGAGATGGTTAATCTTCTGGAAGGTTCTACCATCTTCACAGAGGAACTCTCGAGCTCTGTCAGAGTGACCATCAGGTTCTTGATCACCTCCGTGACAAAGCAAAAACGGTTCAATCTTGCAATTATTCTGCAAGTTGCAAACCAACATAAAAATGACAGTGGGTTGTCCTGGTTGTGGGTCATCGTTGCTGTCCCCCTCTGGTGGTTTACCTTGGTAGGTTTTCTGGAAGCTGTAATGCACACAGGAATGGCCAGGGGATGCCCGGGTTGGGGATCACCGTTCCGGACCTGTTGTCTGGTCGTCCAGCCTAGAGGATCTGGGCAGTAACTTAGGCAGATGTTAACAACGCACGCACACACACTCACAAAATATATAATTACATTTCCTCCCAAATGAGTGGCGTTGTGGCAATTACTGATGGTTGTATGGGAAGTTGTTTATGGCTCTATCACTTTTTAAGTGTCAAAGAAAATGAAAGAAAATGAATGAAAATGAATAAAAGCCTAAACAAAAGATAAATACAAAATATAGTTATCACACCTTAATCATCTAATTGGACTGTATTCTATATATGTCCAAGTTCTTGGAAAAATGACTATCATGGCATTGTCTCTAATGTCATGTCTAGGGAGTTCCTCATTTGCGGTGTGTTGCTTAGGGCACTATCCTGAGTTGATAACTACATGATAAGTCTACAGCTGTAAGGCACTAGTTTTGGGCAGTCTACAGGGATGACCTATGGACTTCTGGGGAGAAACTGGTGAGTATGGTGGCTGTAGGGTCAAAGACCTCAGGGTAAATATTACATTTTACCCAGGCTGGCATTTTGCTCGGACCCTAAAGCAATCCTAACCTAAATCCTCATTGAATGTTCCGTTGTACATGTGCGTTTATGCTTACACAAGAGCGCATGCCAAGGGAAGAAAACCAAGTATCCTGCTTGACTACAACTTGTTCAGAATGAGTCTGATGTAATCAGGTAATTTTCTGGTTAATGCTTGGAAGTCAGTCAGAATTTGTGTCGAGGGAGTCTGTAGTGGTTTTACTACAAGTCACTGTGTCTTCCACTATTGTAGTGGTGATGGAAGTACTCTGTAAGCACTGAACCAGTCGTACGCAGTGTGATCATGGTTCATGACTTCAAATGACTTTCCTCCTGAATGGAGTGTTCTATTTATTAGCGGCATGTGTGTTGACCATCAGAAGAGTGTTCTGGAGATTCCCTTACACGTGTTGCAATCTCAGTGACAACGACTCCTCTGTCGCTGTTATCAATAGCAATTTGACTTGTGAGGTCTCTAATCCTCTTACTGATTGTTGCTGGACTGACTGTGGTATTGGTAATGGTACTCAAGGGGACCAGTTGTCCTACCGATTAATTCTGAAATGTTATCCTACAGGAACACATGATTAGAGCATTTTATTAGTTGTATTGTAGTTGAACCTACATGCAAGGCATGACTATTTTTGCCATTTGTTTTGGAGATGGAAGTCCACTGGACTTCTTTTACGACCAGTGTGGTACACCTCAGTAATATCTTAGATGTGTTCTAAGATAATCCCCGTCTTGGGGCCTGTCTGCTCCTCACTGTTCTCATAGGGGAGTTTTACAACTAGATTTGTTTTCTGCTCTGGCGGCCTCGTGCCATGTTGCACGTGGACTCGACCCTCCCACCGGCCTCGATGAGGCTCATCATGGGTCTGGGTCTGGGCCAGCGGGTGGTGTTGGTATCCGAGGCACAAACGAAAAGGTCGGACCCTATGTATGAGTTGTCAGCGACCGCGTTGTGAGAATGGCTGTAACTTTTCAAATAAATCTCCTGGTGTTTGTGCTTCAAAACGCTCAGTGGCTGTTGAGGCCCTTCAGTCACCACAGCGTCCGCTTGTGGCAACCTCTTCAGTGCCTGCGAACTGAGACGAGGTTCTCTGTCTGTGATATCGCAAAGTGTTTCACCAGTGGGAGTCATCGTGTCAGTTGCTGGACTTACGCCATTAGTGTCATTGAAAGGAGTGGCAGTCCCCCACAAAGGGAAATATGTATCGTTGCTCAGAAAGCCGCAGTGTTTGCGGAAGTGTCAAGAGAAGTTAATCTCAACTACAGTATTGCACAACTTCAAGGAGGAGGGAAGTTGCTCTTTCACAGAGACTGCTGGCTCGAAATCATGAAAAGAATGGTCAATCAGGTTTGCTGATGGAATGTGTCAAGATATCGTAATATCTCCTTGGATTCTGCACCAAGAGGTTTCGAATAGTTTTTTTCACAAGGGGTGCTTTCGGCAGATATCCCTCGTGGATGACTGTGTTGCAGCTAGCGTTAGGGGAAGACAGTGTGGTCAGTGGAGAAGGCACTGTGACCTGTGACCATAGATGGTTGGTTTTCCAGATTCAGATTCGAGGCTGGTAACATACACAGGGTGAACGAGCAATACATCCTGGAAGTGTAGTTTCAGCATGACTCTCAATGTGAGAGGCGAGGTAGTCTGAGTGAAACCTCTAATTTAAGTATCGCATCATTCCACTTTGAACATTTAGTTGGCTTCAAAGCCCTTTTGAGATCATTGAACAATATTTGAGAGATGAGCGATATTGTCGTTCCCGAATCAATTAGCGCATGACAAGTTAAGCAGTCCTCCAGGACTGTTTCCAGGTATGACCGTTTAGAGTCGCGTTTAGTGGACATATTCCCCAAAAGATCGACTTTTCAGATTTTGAGTGGACTTGGTGTTAACAAAGCTTTTGACCTTTTTCTTCGGCACCTTTGTATCAGAGTCTATAAACAAAGCCTGTGGGCTTGTTTCTTGATCAAGCGGGCCCTGGATAGGGTCTTGAATGAGAGTGGGAGAAATTAGATTTTTAACATCCTTGCTAAGGGTAATTTACAGTTTGGTTATTGGATTTGTGGTTTCGTGGTAGAAAACGTTGTTGTGCATCATCTCTCAACACTCCAATACCTGATAATGCACCCTCTAACTGGAGTGAGTGCTCCTGGTCAAACTTCAAAACCGAGTGGTCAGGGCTCTTGGCATTGCGAGCTTTTGAGGCCTCAAAAGCCCTACTTGGGCTGTAATTCTGTAGGGCCCAAGTAGGTAATGAAGGTGGGATACATGCTCGACAAAAACATTTGTTTGAATGGTAACAGCTCTTCCATTCCTGTTTTAGTGAGTAGGCCAAAGTAAGCTGAACAAAGCCTATTATAGAAAGCTTTTGGGTGTTCATTCTGAGCTTGTTTGACAGTGTTAGCCAGTGAGCTATTGTGTTTGCAAGTCGCAGAACCACTGAATTCTAATAGGAGAAGCCAAGCTTTGGCTTTGTTGGCAAAGAGGTGCCATATTACTCAGTGCCGAATAGCCAAGAGGAGGAGACTGAGGGACACATAAGGGAGGCAAAGTCTGAAACCTTCTATCGTCATCACTCCTTTGAGTTCCGGGCTCCGGTTGCTTGGTTGGGTAGTCATGCTGTAGCACGTGACCGTTCTGGAATTACACCAGATTGTACCTAACGGTGGTGTTCTGCTGCATTGCAGAGTCCACTTGAGCACTTAAAATACTGATTTTGGACACGTGAGTGTCGCACTTGGCCCTTTCGGTCTAGATAGAGGTCTTGAGTACTGAGTGACAGATTCAGTGATGAGATTTCCTCCGCTTGCTTAGAAATCAATATTTCCATCTTCATCACCTGAGTTCTCTCATCATTCATTTGGTCAGCGACTTCAATGAGTTCTGCTGTTCTGTCATCCAACTTAGTCATTGTGTTCATTAACTGATCGTCTTTGGACTGTAGTATTTGGAGTAGAACATTGTTACTTGAGTAACGCTCAACAAAAGTGCTGCATGTTATCAAATTGCGCGCTCCTGTTTGTAGATAACTCAACAGATGTATCTAGTTTGGAGTGGACTACATCGTATTTAGTTTGGCTAAATCATGTTGTTCCTGGAAACAACGATTTTGTTGAAGAGTTTGTGCTCGTTCATCGTCATAAATATTTGCCATTACTTTTAATTCTTCAGATTTCAAACGCAGTTCCTCAGCTAGCAGAATGTTTTCATTTCCTGCTTTTGTCAATAGTTCCTCGGTTCTCTCCACCTGTCTCTTCATGTCAGCCATGTCTTGCACGTGCTTCAGCTGTGCACTGTGGTATTGGACCGATGCCAATCTTTGATGGCGATACATAAGGCTAAAGTGGAGTGAACCATTACAATGTCTGCGTTCAATGGTTGATTTTGGAGAGCGTTGTTTGCAATTTCTGCTGTTTTTCCACTAATGGCTTGGTTAGGGTTGGTATCGCAGCTGAGGTCAGAGATCAATCCTTTTATGGGTGGAGGTTCACTAATTAGCGGAGGAATGGGGACCACCCCTCTCTGATAGCTTGCACATTATTTGAAACATTGAGGAACATTTTATTTTTTTTGCAGGGTTTGGAATTTGTTGGAAGCTGCAATGGCAATTTTAATCTATTTATAGACGATAATGAACCATCAGTACTGTATCAATAATGTGGGAGTTGGACGTGAATTAATTTTGCAAAAGCAAATTGATTAATCAATGACAATGGTTAATCATACCTGGATAGGTTTTCTGGGACTTAAACTTTAATTAACCTGAGAAGTTGATTCATTTAGGTTAATTTGGGAAAGTTTAAAATGTCTCATTTACTTGGAAGAACCTGAAAAGCTATGTTTGACAATTTAACTTATTAAATTGAAAGAGGCAATGATTTCCAATCAATTGAGATTGGCTGGATTATCATAAGTGTAAACTGTAGTTCAAATGTTAGGGTACATTCACCACTAGGGTCACTTATCCCTAAGGCCAAAGCCACATGGGATTCCCGCTGGAGGCGGGACTTCTGTCAGTACTGGGTATTACTGAATGAGCTTTACAAAAGCAAATTTGATGGATTAATCAATGTTAATGATAAATCAAACATGTATAGGCTATTTGAGAATTAAACTTTAATTAACCTGAGAGCGTTGCTTCATCTAGGTTAATATGGAAAAGTTTAAAATGTCTCCTTTAATTGGAAGAACCTGAAAAGGTATGTTCAACAATTTCACTTACTAAATTAAATGAGACAATTATCCAGTCAATTGAGATTGGCAGGATTATCATAAATATACCCATAGTTACACCAAATGAGAACATGTTTTGTTTTCAAATAGAATAATAAAAATTAGAAATAGTTAAAAAAAATGTTTATATTACTTGCAGTTCAGCACCACTAGAGGTCACTGATCGCACAAAGCAGAACTCGAAAGGAAGTACAGAGGAACTTCCGTCGCCCAAGCCGGCGGATATTCAGAGCGACACAAGGTAACAAAATGGCTGCTGTTCCTTTGTTAGCTGTAGCATCTAGTGCTAAGCTAATCCTATTTGTACAGAAATCTCATTTTCAAGCACAAAATAGGATCCCCTTTAGCAAGGGAACGGTTTTACTTATAGTGTATTACTTTCAAACCATTTCTCTGTGTTATTTTCACAATGTTTTACCGGAACGCGCGGTAAACAAAGAAATACACCGCTGGTTTACTCGCGTGGAAACGCGAGAGACAGAGAGATAATTATCGCTAGTCAAGCTAATATCTACTCAAATTTCAAATCGGCTGGCCCTATGTCCTTGCTCGAGAAATAAAAAATTACCGAGCCCACCCGCTTCTGAAACGCGGGAGGCAGAAATAGCACTACGTTTGGCCGAATGCTCTATTCCTCTAATTTCTCTGATTAGCTGGTTCAGCCCTAGTACTAGAAATGTTATAGCTGACGTTACCCACTGGCTACGTCAGAGAACAACACAGAGGCAACCTCCAGAACACACACACGGCTCACCAATTCCTGTCTACCACTACAATGATGTATATAATAAACTGGGTGTATTATGTAATCTGACTGATTAAATGACATGACAGGCTATTTCATCAAATCGATTACCTAACATTTAATTGATTACATGATTGAATTTAACCATGCAACAATTAACTCATTTATAACCTGGGGTACAACGGAAGAGAGTTTATGGAGCTGCTGTCTTCCGAGTAAAGTCTCTTAAAGATCGGAATATCTTTTATAGCAATAGCAGTCAATTATTAATCGTCACTTTATTCAGTCTCATTCTGATTGTCGTAAAGCACTTGGTTATCTGCATGAACCCTGGCTAAAAAGTTGAATCAGCAATACACAAATTGGCTTAATTATTTATTTACTAAATACCTAAATAATCCCACAGAATTACATAGATATCTATATTGTTTATATACACAGGACAGATCATACATCGATTACTAATCATGTCATGGAAAGCCCCTAGTGGACTAACCTGATATGATGGTTGGTTACACAAAGGAAGGAGGTTGGGTTTGAATGAAAGAGCGGGAAGACTGAGGGACAAATCAATTGGGTCTGCATCGGACCTTGAGAAGCTAAGCTACCATGCTTGCTTACTCTAAACTATGCTTACTCTGAGCTGCGCTTCGATAGATGGGTCGAAGATGGAAGACTGGTTTGCCCAGTAGAGATCGCCATTGTCTTTTGAAGAATCTTTCTGGTCATAGTGTTGTAGTACCCTGTCATTCTTAGGAGATTGTCTGTCCTTTCCTAGGCCACGTACGTTTACAGCTGCAGCTGATAACTCGACGTCTAGGATGTATCACTTCTTCTTTAGTGAATAATAGTTCAAAGTTCATACCAAGTTGCCATAATCAGCTCGTGCTGTATTCTGGCTGGTCTAGTCGAAATTCACCATTCCAGCGTGGTGATCATCACATCCACGTTGAAATTCACCCTTCTAAACGTTAGGACAGCAGTCCACACATTTCTGGAACTAAATGTTGATGATCGTTATGGGGGCTTTTGTACTGGGAAGGAGAAGGGGCGTGTTTCATCCTTCTAATCAATGTCTGTGCTCCCGTTGTTGGGGTTACTGATTGAGCATAAGTTCACTTATTACATTTTAGTCATTTAGCAGATGCTCTTATCCAGAGTGACATACAGTAGTGAATGCATACATTTCATTTCATGCATTTCTTAAATTGTCTTTTGTACTGCCCCCAGGGGAATCAAACACACAACCCTGGCATTGCACACACCATGCTGGCATTGCAAACACCATGTTCTACCAACTGAGCCACAGTGAAGTCTATGAAACAATTCTCTCATTTAGAAGCTAAAAGCACATTTTAGCTTCTCACAAGTAGTTTCATGTTTAATCACATAAGTTTTGCAACATTTTGATGTAAATCTGATAACTAGAATGTGTAGACTTTCAAAGATACAATTCTGTCGTTCTATTATCAGTAACAATCCACCAAAACAATGACTGATCTGACATCATATACTTTAAGTCTATCACAGTGCCATCCGTTTTGTTACCAAATCACCTTATGTCACCCACCATTGCGACCTGTATGCTCTAGTCGGCTGGCCCTCGGTACATATTCGTCGCCAGACCCACTGGCTCCAGGTCATCTATAAGACTATGCTTGGTAAAGCTCCACCTTATCTCAGTTCACTGGTCACGATACCAACACTCACCCGTAGCACACGTTCCAGCAGGTATATCTCACTGGTCATCCCCAAAGCCAACACCTCATTTGGCCGCCTTTCATTCCAGTTCTCTGCTGCCAGTGACTGGAACGAATTGCAAAAATTGCTGAAGTTGGAGACTTATTTTCCTCACCAACTTTAAACATTAGCTATCTGAGCAGCTAACCGATCGCTGCAGCTGTACATAGCCCATCTGTACATTGCCCACCCTATCTACCTACCTCATCCCCTTACTGTTTTATTTTATTTACTTTTCTGCTCTTTTTGCACACCAGTATCTCTACATGCACATCTTCATATACTCATTTATCACTCCAGTGTTAATCTGCTAAATTGTAATTATTTGCTCCTATGGCCTATTTATTGCCTACCTCCTCATGCCTTTTGCACACACTGTATATAGACTTTCTTTTTTCTACTGTATCATTGACTTGTTTATTGTGTTATTGGCTTGTTTGTTTACTCCATGTGTAACTCTGTTGTTGTCTGTGTCACACTGCTTTGCTTTATCTTGGCCAGGTCGCAGTTGTAAATGAGAACTTGTTCTCAACTTGCCTACCTGGTTAAATAAAGGTGAAATAAAAAATAAATAAATAAAAAAGTACCAACGGACCCTTCCATTACAGAAATATTGTCTCATTGTTCAACTTTGATGTTACCATACTGTAGAGTCTTTCTCTGTGGTAACAAAAGGGCTTTCCAAAAGTCCATTCTTTAGAGTGGAGAGAGAGTTTCGGTATTTATGGTAGGTCATAAACCGGTGGGGGGGGGGGGGGGGGGGGGGACAGGGGAGGTTATGACCCTCACCCAACAGGGCAAAGTCATGACAGTGGTTCCAAACTTCTTCAATTTAAGAGTGATGGAGGCTACTGTGTTCTGGGGGGACCTCAATGCTGTTGATTTTTTTGGTACCCTTCCCCAGATCTGTGCCTCAACACAATCCTGTCTCAGAGCTCTATAGACAATTTCTTTGACCTCATGTCTTGGTTTTTGCTCTGACATGCAAAGTCAACTGTTGGACCTTATATAGACAGGTATGTGCCTTTCCAAATCATGTCTAATCAATTGAATTTACCACAAGCTGCTAGATTGTTTCTTTCTGCGGCTTTCTGCTCCTCTGATTACAGAATCTTTACTACATATTTTCAACCTCACAAGTATTTCTGGTACCATCCCAAGGGTCTGGAACGTGGTCCATATACTCCCCCTTCACAAAGGTGGTGACAAGTGTGACCTAAATAATTATCACCCCATTTCCAAACTCTCTTGCCAAGTAAAAATTCTAGAATCCTTGGTTAACACTTAATTTAGATCATTTAACTACAAAATGTATTGTAAATGTACACCAGTAGGGTTGGAAAGGGAGGGTATTCTGCAAACTTTTGAAGTTGACCAGTAAACTACCAGAATGTTGGTATCTCAAGGATTTTATGAAATCTATGATAAAACATAGAGTGGCCCTTTCACAGGAATCTGTAATTATCTCTGTCCCTCAGTGAGGACTTATCACATGTAAAATATATGACATAATTACATAAAAAATAGAACAACAAAGCTGTAAAACATTATCCTAAATATAAACCATCAAGTTAGTGAATACCATTGGTGTTTCTTATGAAGGTTTCAGCATGAATTATCCTTTATATTTTTTTGACCAACTTTTATTTATTTTATTTTGTCAATATGTACAGTGCCTTCAGAAGGTTCAGGAGTAAAAATGTGTTTAACATGTCACATAATAAGTTGCATGGACTCACTCTGTGTGCAAAAGATGTGTTTCACATATTTTTTTTGAAAGACTACCTCATCTCTTTACCCCACACATACAATTATCTGTAAGTTCCCTCAGTTGAGCAGTGACTTTCAAGCACAGATTCAACCACAAAGACCAAGGAGGTTTTCCAATGCTTCGCAAATAAGGGCACCTATTGGTAGATACAATTTTTAAAAAGCAGACATTGAATATCCTTTTGAGCATGGTGAAGTGGCGGCAGCGTAGCCTAGTGGTTAGAGCATTGGACTAGTAACTGAAAGGTAGCAAGTTTCAATCCCCAAGCTGACAAGGTACAAATCTGTCGTTCTGCCGCTGAACAAGGCAGTTAACCCACTGTTCCATTGAAAATAATAATTTGTTCTTAACTGACTTGCCTAGTTAAATAAAGGAAAAATTAAAATTACACTTTGGATGGTGTATCAATACACACAGTCACTACAAAGATAAAGGTGTCTTTCCTAACTCAGTTGCCAGAGAGGTAGGAACATGTTAAGGGATTTCACCATGAGGCCAATGGTGACTTTAAAACAGTTTAATGGCTGTGATAGGACAAAACTGAGGATGGATCAACAACATTGTAGTTACTCCACAATACTAACCTAAATGCCAGAGTGAAAGAAGGAAGCATGTACAGAATAAAATATATTCCGAAACATGCATCCTGTTTGCAATAAGGCACTGAAGTAAAACTGCGAAAAATGTGGTGAAGAAACAAATGTATGTCCTGATTACAAAGTGTTATATTTGGAGCAAAACCGCTCTTCATATTTTTAAGCATGGTGGTGGCTGCATCATGTCATGGGTATGCTTGTTATCTGCAAGGACTAGTGAATTTTGGGGATAAAAAATTCTAGAAGATAACCTGGTTCAGTCTTGCTTTCCAACAGACATTGGGAGATAAATTCACCTTTCAGCAGGACAATAACCTAAAACACAAGGCCAAATCTACACTAGAGTTGCTTACCAAGACGACATTGAATGCTCCTGAGTGACCTTGTTACAGTTTTGACTTAAAACGGCTTGAAAATCTATGGCAAGACTTGAAAATGGCTTTCCAGTAATGATCAACAACCAACTTCACAGAGCTTGAAGAATAAAAAAAATTATAATGTGCAAATATTGGACAATCAAGGTGTGCATAGCTCTTAGAGACTTACAGCTGTATTTGCTGCCAAAGGTGATTCTAACATGTATTGACTCAGGGGTGTGAATACTTATGTAAATGAGATATTTCTGTATTTAATTTTCAATAATTTTGAAAGAAAATCTAAAACCATGTTTTCACTTTGTCATCATGGGGTAATGTGTGTAGATGGGTGATGTCACGACTTCCACCGAAGTCGGCTCCTCTCCTTGTTCGGGCGGCGTTCGACGATCGATCGTTTGGCGATCATATTCCATTGGTTTTGTCTTGTTCCATTACACACCTGGTTTTCATTCCATAATTACTGCATGTATTTAGTCCTCTGTTCCCCTCCATTGTCTTTGTGTGTAATTGTTTGTTTGTTATGTGGATTATTGACAGGCGCTTTACTTTTGCTATGTTCCGTGTTTTTGGCACATTATTGTTTTTATGTGCTGTCCTTTTTGGAACGGAATTAAAGTGCGTCTGTTCACTACACTCTGCTCTCCTGCACCTGACTTTGCCTCCCGTACACACCCTTGACAGGTGAGATGTTTATTTTTACTTAATCCATTATGAAACCAGGCTGTAACACAACAAAATGTGGAGTAAGTCAAGGGGTTTGAATACTTTCTGAAGGCACTGTATTTGTTGTCAATGTTTTGCCATCAAACTGGTGGCAGGGGTGAAAAAAAGTCAATAGTTGATAGAGTTACAGAGTTAATTGAAAATAATGCCATTGTTGATTAGATGCTTTTTTCATTAATTAGGCCATTTTTTCTTGAACCATAAGTTCTATCTACTATTAACTAATGGACAATATGGAGATAGATATAAAAAATGAATACTATATATGAATACATTTTTTAAAGGTTATTCAAGTATAAATTCCCAAAATGATGATAAAGTGTCTTAGATTTTCTGTTAATTACCAGAATTACTGAAGATTCCAGTAACTTTGGTAAACTACCATTAGCTTTGTAATCTTATACACTAGTCAGGTTTCAGACCAGGTCACAGCACCATCTCTGCTACTTCTTTGGTTTTAAATTATGTTCTTATTAATAGTTTGGATAAGACAAAACACTGTGCCGCCCTTTTTATTGACCTGTCTAAAGCCTTTGACACTGTGGATCACCCATTACTTATTCAGAGGCTTTAATCTATTGGCCTGGACCAGGCTGCGTGTAGGTTGTTCGAAAATTAGTTAAAGGACAGAACGCAGGGTGCATTTACTGATGGAGATACATTTTCTGGACATAATAAATGATGTCCCACTGGGATCGATTCTTGGTTCGTTTTTTTGTATTTTACATGAACAATATTGGTTTATCTGCAAAAAATATAAGAAATACTTTCAAATGTATGCAGATGACACTGTGGTCTATGCTATTTCCCCCACAGCTGACCAGGCTCTGTCAGAGCTTTAATCTGCCTTTATTGCCAGACAGCAAGCCTTTGTTAAATTGAAATTGGTATTTAATGCAGGTAAAACAACATTTATCATTTTCCAAATCACATAAAAATGTATCTATGTATTTATGCTTATGTACTTTGGATCGTGTCCCCACTTAAATAGCTTTTCGTCCATTCAGATGCCCAGATATCTTTCAAAAAGCATGTTGATTAGTTAAGAAATTAAGAATTAAAATATGCTTCTTCTATAGGAACAGGTCCAGTCTTTTGTTAAATAGCAGAAAACAAATAATTCAGTCAACATTCATTACGGTTACTGACTATGGCGACATCGTCTATATGAATGCAGCTGCCACTGTATTGAAACTGCCACTGTATTGAAGCTGCCACTGTATTGAAGCGCAATGCGTTTATTTTGGGTGATAGGTTCAGTTCACATCATCACATTTTGTGTCAGAAAGTAGGCTGGAGGTAGGGGGCCCCCGGACAGCATATGATAGCAAAATGTGTATAATTGCAGGAAATTAGCTTTACAACTGTACCATTCTCTTAGCCTCATGACAAAGCTAGCTAGCATTTTCCCATCATTCACTAATGTAGCTAGCTAGATGGCTAGCTAGGCCCTGTTACCGTCAATAACTATTTTGCCATATCCACTATAAGTTTAGACCTGGCATTTCTGCTTTCCACAACCCAAGTCGTGTTCATAACCTTACCAATGAAAGCCATGAAGTTAACTTTATTCACTATCAAAGTGTCTTTTGACACAGCACATACATGATCGCAAGATTTCTGAACAGGTCTCGAAATCATGCCAGGACCAGCAGAAGCACCAGCCCCGACAGTATGTCCAAGAGGGTCAAAGAAGTGAAAGCTTATCAGTGCTGCTGAGGTTTGTGAAGGTTTTTGCCTGGAAAAATACAGATAGGATTCCTTAGTTTCAATGTCAGAGCTTCCATGGCATTGGTAGAGTCAGATAAGGTGTAAATGATGCCCTGTGGTCTGTATGTCCACAGGAGCAGCCATGGAAGCTCCATCAGTCCGCACTGTAGTTCCACCAATCTGTCTTACAGCCTCTACATATGATACATTATGACTGATTCTATATCTCTGAGACTCTCTAGACTCTATCTGCACCTGAGATCCACCAAATGCTGCACTATGTTCTCCCCCACAATTATAATACTTTTAACCTTCACATTGCTCCCACATTCACCAAAATCATGTTACCCTCCACACTTGGCACATATTTTATTTCCTTTACACTGAGTAATTACACGTCCCATTCTTTGGCATTTAAAACACTAACACCGCATTGGGGATGGGACAAATTCTCTGACATTGAAACTAAGGAATCCTATCTGTACTTTTCCAGGCAAAAACCTTCACAAACCTCAGCAGCACTGATAAGCTTTCACTTCTATGACCCTCTTTCCTACTGATCAACCTTTTGACCTGAATCACTCTGCCTCCCTTCACATGTTATTTAATATTATCTATGGACATAGATATTGGGACCCCAGTGATGTCTGGCCTCAACCTAGCGTAAGCACCAGGGACATGGCTTCTAATCTTTTTAATCCCATTAAGCTTTTCCATTTGCAGAATCTTCCCTTGCTGAGCCTGACTACCACAAAATGTGCAATCTACCTTTTCCAATGAACCGGGCTAGTTTGACTTCACCTATCTCTTTCTCTATGGCATTGGTAAAGTCAGATAAGGTGTAAATGATGCCCTGTGGTCTAATCAAACACCATCACGACTTTCCACTCCAACACATTATTACTCTTGCGTCCTACCTTGGCCCTCTTTATGCTTCCTTTACTAGATGCTCCACTGCTTTCAGTATCATGATCTCTCTTCTTCCTATATTTTTCCACTACAGACCATTCAGGTCTTTGACCCACATCCTCCCGCTCCATATCATCAGAATTGACACCCATATTGTTCACATTACAGCACAGCCAGGGGCGAAAATCTGATATCAACTTTGGAGGGGACAATTACATGACATTTTCTCAAGAGCAATTCCTGAGGGGGACACCAAAAGTAGTGCTATAACACATAGCCTACGTTGTAATATGGTAAATGTATATTGAGGAACCAAAGAAATAAGGTGTTTGCCGTACTCTTATCTACCGGTACCCAAAACTACACAACTAATCACAACAGCAATACCATTGCCTTTAACAAATCTTAGTTCAGTCACCAGTTTAAGTTGAGAGTGGGGGTATCCATGGCATTTTCCAATTATGTTCCTATTTTACAAGTCAAAAAAATTGAGAACCTTTCATAATGTTGCCAAACAAAGACTCAACAAACTTACCTGAGACTCCCTGTCTCTGCCAGTCTGTCCCTGCATATCTGTCCCCAACTCTGCTGTCTGTGTGCCATCTGTTGCCTGCTCTGCCTAATGACATCATTGTGAAACATTTCCATCAGCATTTCACTTCTTTCTTATGAACATTTTATCAACTAGTCTGAGATATTTGGCTACTAGTGTTCTTACTTTGTGTTTTGGTGTACTGAAAAATACTCTGATGTCCGTCTTTTATCTGACATTTTTCTACCTGGCTGGTTGGCTGGCTGGCTACACACACACAGTGTGTAGGTTATTTACAGTAGGGGATGGGCTTCTATCATCTTATCTTCTATCATTCTATATGGGCTTCGATCTAAAAGGTAGCTAGCATATGTGAAACGGGTGGCAGTGACAAGAGTTGACAGCTGTATGAGTTCACCATTTACACAACATATTCTGCAACCTTTTGTAATTTTAATCGTTTGTTTCATATTGGCTGGCTTCCAACAATAGCTGAATTTGCAAAGCTAGCGAGCACAAATTCCGTTTCAGTGGTGTTTGCTATAATCTTTGCTACCCGGGTTAAATAAAGGTGAAATAAAATAAATAAATAAAAGTTCCCTTGTGACAATTTAGCTTTTGCAACGAGACCATTAAATATATTTAAAACAATGGTAGAAGAGAGTGTAGTTCTGTTCAGTTTATCGCTAACCTTATCACAGGGACTTTGAAGCACTAACTTACATGCATGCTGATCTTGGAATAAATTGACGATGGCAAAGATTCCATCTTTGACAACGCCACATAAATGGAATAGGTACTAGCTAGCTTAATAGTTAATATTTGCGCGCTAGCTCTGCAAATTCAGCTAGTGTGTGTGTGTGTGAACCCTGGCGCGATTGACTGGATGAACCTCCCGTTAGTTACGTGCATTGAGTGCCTTTCAGACAGTAGATACGAACCCTCTGTTACCTTGCCAACTAAGGAACTGGCAGTGGATCAAACCATTGTGAGGCAAATGGTGGCGGGTCGCAAACTTTTGAAACTTAAAAACGCGCTATTAAGTGTCTATAATCAGCACAATTGCTTTCATTGCGTATTATTAATATTATTTAAATTACATAGTTATGTTTACAGTGATATATTGGGGGGACAAATCATATTTTGCCAGGATGGGGGGGTCGTGTCCCCCCCGTCCCCCCTGGGATTTCCGCCCCTGAGCACAGCTGTTGCTTCACCAAAATCTCCATTTCCTCTTTTTCGTCCACACTACTTGCTGCCATTTCCAACACGAACGTGTTGTCTAGCCCTCTCTCACATTCAAACATGGGATGTTTTTGATGAGACAAAGAACATTTAACAAACTGTTTGCAGAGTCACAAGTCTACTCCTCTTCGGCAAGCCCCAGCCAAGTGTCACACATTATCGCCTTGTAAAACTGCTGTCAAACTTTCTAAACTGTATAGGCACACGTGACACCAACTTCTTCTTCCCAGGTGTGGGTTGTTGCCACATGTGGCTTCCATTTTGGCAGCAGAGTGTGAGAGGTGAGAGATCAGTGTGATGTCACTTCCTGGTTCTTTTTACTTCTTCTTTTGAATGTGCAAACATACAATGTCCGTCACTAAATAGTGAACAAAAAGGTTGACTAAATGTTTGCTGAGTTTTTCTTAAACAAATTT
Organism: Salmo trutta; assembly: GCF_901001165.1. Taxonomy (NCBI): domain Eukaryota; kingdom Metazoa; phylum Chordata; class Actinopteri; order Salmoniformes; family Salmonidae; genus Salmo; species Salmo trutta. Next base: position 42,553,409 of record NC_042985.1, on the reverse strand, counting down.
GTATAAGTGAGAGTTCACCAGGAAGTGATATCACACTGACCTCTCACACTCTCCTCTGCAACACAGACTTTCAATTATATTGACCAGATACTCTATTGTCCAATCTAACAATGTAAATAAATATCTTAAAAAATAGTAGGCATTCAGGTGGAGGCAAGATCAGATGGGACCATTCTAGCGAATGAGAGGACTATACACGTGTAAACAACAGGCACAACTCCGATATGAAGTGTTTTTTCTCAAAGATGCCACAAGATGTCTCTTCACAGTCCCCAAGTCCAGAACAGAACAGACTATGAGAAGCGCACAGTACTACATATAGCCATGACTACATGGAACTCTATTCTACATCAAGTAACTGATGCAAGCAGTAAAATAAAAAAACAGATATAAATACACCTTATGGACCAGCAGGGACTGTGAAGCAACACAAACAGACACATGCATACACACACACACACAATAACATATGCACTAAACACACACGTACTGTGGTGGAATATTGTAATCAAGTGAGAGAGACTTTGTCATTTCTTCAAACAATCATCTTTATTCAAAATCGATTAATTATTGTAATAATGCAATAATGAGACTGGTCTTCCCAACAGTGGCTTACCTTTTACAGATCATGCTGATACCAAGAATGCTTAATCATGGCTGGTTCCACCCCATCCATATAGATTGGGGGCACAATAAGCCACTTTGGGTTCATATCCTGTGGTCATATGCCTCTGGTGTTATTTCCCAGATGCAAGGATGAGAACAAACAATTGCATCAGGCTATCTTGAGTCACACACACAATTCCAGTCCAATCAGACCGGAGACATATGTCTCACATACACCACTAATCATAGAATGGAATGTAGCTGTTTGGTTTTCCTCACCAAGCCATCTCTCAAACAGTTGCCAGCCCAAGCTTCAAAAGACTCCTCTCAGTTAACTCGGAAAGGAAGAGAGAGAGTTCTAAGAACCTTACTCTATTTCATAAAACAACAATTTGGTGCATAAACATTATAACATAATCTTGTAATTCTGCTACCACGGTACACATGGATTTTGTACTGTAGATATGTGGTAGTGGTGGAGTAGGGGTCTGAGGGCACACGGTGTGTTTTGAAATCTGTGAATGTATTGTATTGTAATGTTTTTTTAAATTGTTTAAACTGCCCTAATTTTGCTGGTGTCACATCCTGACCAGTATAGAGGATATTTTGTTATTGTAGTTTGGTCAGGATGTGTCAGAGGGTAGTTGATTTATGTATTACGGGGTTTTTTGGTCACTGGTTTATGTTTGTATTTCTATGGGTATGTTCTAGGTTAGTTTTTCTATGTGTAGGTTGGGTGCTGGACTCTCAATTGGAGGCAGGTGTTTCTAGTTGCCTCTGATTGGGAGTCCTATAAGTAGGTGTGTGTTTTGCTTGTCACTTGTGGGTAGTTATTTGTTAGCACTGCTTTTTGTTGAGCCTGCTACTCTGTTCCTGTCGTTAGTTTGTTTATTGTTTTTTCGTGGTGTTCTCATTGTTATAATAAATATGTTGAGCACGCAACCCGCTGCGCCTTGGTCCCATTCTATCTTCCACGACAGCTGTGACAGCTGGACCCCAGGAAGAGTACCAATGGGGATCCATAATAAATACAAAAATACAAATGTCACATGTCCTACTATCAGTACACTCGTAAAAACCTAAGCATTACCAAACGTATATCTGATAAGTAAGCCACACGTAGGAAATAAGCTATTAAATGTTTAAATGTTTAACCAAATTCAACACTCACTTATTGACCTCCATACAAGAACTCCTCGCTTGGACAAAAAAAAAATTATAACAAAAAAAAATTATAATTTAAACTCCACTGGCTGGAGGAGACAGATTTCTGGCCCAATTATCCCTCTCACTTTGCCTCTTCTTCTCTGTCCTCACTTTGCCTCTTCCTATTTCTGTCTGTTAATTGTTCATGTTTATAAAGGTTTGTAATATGCAAAAGTGCAAATTAACTTCTTACATCTACACGTTCCGCTAGCGGAACGTCTGCTCCAATATCCAATGATGGGCGGGGCGCGAAATTCAAACTCCTCTAAATCCGAAAACTTACACTTTTCAAACATATGACTATGTTACAGCTATTTAAAGACAAGACTCTCCTTTATCTAACCAAACTGTCCGATTTCAAAAAGGCTTTACAGCGAAAGCAAAACATTAGATTATGTCAGCAGAGTACCCAGCCAGGAATAATCACACAGCCATTTTTCAAGCTAGCATATCATGTCACATAAACCCAAACCATATCTAAATGCAGCACTAACCTTTGATGATCTTCATCAGATGACACACCTAGGACATTGTGTTATACAATACATGCATGTCTGTTCAATCAAGTTCATATTTATATCAAAAACCAGCTTTTTACATTAGCATGTGACGTTCAGAACTAGCATTCCCACCGAACACTTCCGGTGATTTTACTAAATTACTCACGATAAACGTTCACAAAAAGCATAACAATTATTTTAAGAATTATAGATACAGAACTCCTCTATGCACTCGATATGTCCGATTTTAAAATAGCTTTTCGGATGAAGCACATTTTGCAATAATGTAAGTACATAGCCCGGCGTTACAGGGCTAGCTATTTAGACACCCACCCAGTGTAGCCTTCACCAAAATCACATTTCCTATAAGAAAAATGTTCTTACCTTGCTTGTTCTTCATCAGAATACACTGCCAGGACTTCTACTTCAATAACAAATGTAGGTTTGGTCCCAAATAATCCATCGTTATATCCAAACAGCGACGTTTTGTTCGTGCGTTCTAGACACTATCCCAACGCTAAATCTCGGCCACGAGCATGACGCAAAATATGACAAAAAATTTCGAAATATTCCATTACCGTACTTCGAAGCATGTCAACCGCTGTTTAAAACCAATATTTATGCAATTTATCTCGTAGAGAAGCGATAATATTCCGACCGGGAATCTGCCTGTCTGTAAACTGAGGAAAAAACCAAAAGCCGGGGGCGGGGCGTGTCACGCGCCTAAGGCTTAGTCCATTGACTGACCACTCAGCTTTTGCTCTCGTGTGCTTCAGCCAGGGCTTTGAATGACATCATTCCTGTTTTTCCCGGGCTGTGAGACTCCATTGTTGACGTGACAAGTGTCACGTAAGAGCAGAGATCCTTTGTAAACGATAGAGAGAATCAAGAAGGGCAAGAAATGTTCAGACAGGGTACTTCCTGAACAGAAGCATCTCAGGTTTTTGCCTGCCATAGGAGTTCTGTTATACTCACAGACACCATTCAAACAGTTTCAGAAACTTTGGAGTGTTTTCTCTCCAAAGCTAATAATTATATGCATATTCCAGTTTCTGGGCAGGACTAATAATCAGATTAAATCGGGTACGTTTTTTATCCAGCCGTGAAAATACTGCCCCCTAGATGTAACAGGTTAAGTCTCAAAATTGTGAAATAACATTGTTAACTAAAAGTTTAATTTGTTTTATGATGATTTTGTAACGTTTATTGACTGAGTTGGAAACCTGTTGGCATTGTGCCAGTGCTTAGCTGGCTAGCTAGCTAGCTTAGTGAATGATGGGGAAATGCTAGTTACCTATGTTTACCACCACCTTGTGTTAGTATGTTTGACTAATTCAAATAGTTATTGCTTTGAGTCTGAAATTGAAAGGTGTGAATATATATCTTTGTCCATTAAAGAAAACTTAAACTGAAAAGTAAGTACAATGTAACTAAAAGGGTTAAACCTAATGTTCTCCTGTCTCCCTATGTCTCTGGGAAAGCCTATTGTCTGCAAAGGTTGCTACATTGTAACTACATAGTAATTCTAAAGGTTATACCATACTGGGTTTAACTTTACATTAAGTTGCTTGCTCCTGGGTAGGTTCATGATAATTACAAGTATATCATATGTAACTACATTGTTCTTAAATTACACTTGATCAGTGGTGACCCGTTATTCAGAGTAGATGGGGTTTAGAGACCCACATTTTTAGCAAAGAAAACAGGCTTGCCTGTTTTGCATGTTATTTTGCCATTAATGTGTGACACATATCAGTTTGCAAACAATGTAAAAAAATATATATAATTGAGTTAATAAAGCTGCATACCAACATGGTCTCTTTTTTTGTTTTCTTGAGTAAGGCAGCTCCAAAATGCATGTGTTTCAGCCTAGCTCAGTGCTTTCTGTGGTGGTGAGGCAAGCCAGCAGAAAATACAGAGCATAGCACCGTGATTGGCTCAGTGTTCCGTCACTCATGGTGGCACTACGTCACCGCCAAGTCTAAGGATAGAGCTAGAAAATCGATGCCCCTTGGGTGCTGCCATAGAGTTACATTAGAAGTGCCCATCCAAGAATGCTCAAGGTCATTGCCACAGATAAAATGATGTCAAATCACGTTATATGTACAGTAGCTTTGATTGGACATACTTTCAAAATCTTAGCTAGCAGTCATCATCATGAATCAAGTCGACAATCTACTGACAAATCCTTTCTAATCCTTGTCATATGAATAGAAATAATGAAGAGAAATGATTGATAAAACATATCGGTGCTCATCGGACATAAACATTACACAACAAGTTGGAAATCGCAAATTCAACAATGAGTGGTTTGGAAGGAATCAGTGACAGTGGCTAATCACTAGCCTGCTATTCAGTGGAGTGGCTGTGTGGTCCCAAATCTGGGATTAAGTGGCTCTTTTCCAAGTTTAAAATTATAAACATTCAACATTGGCCGTGCTGTCAATGAAGCCTGATATGTGCCGTGCGCAAAACAACTGTTAACTCGTAACTGCGAAAACTTGACTTCAGTGAGTTCAAGACAACTGGGAAGTCGGAATAAATGAGCTCCGACTGGGAAAATACGTTTAGAGCTACCACCTGAAGGGCTACCACCTGCATATGTTCTAAGTTATGATAAGAGACGGTGCCAGACACATGCCGGAACCAACCCTATGATCTATTCCTATGTAACGTGTCTGTAAGCAGTATATAAGGGATCTAATGGGACGGCCCCGGAAGAGCTCCTGACAGACGTGTACTATGGTGCATCAAGTTGGTTGGAACCTCTCCAGTTAACTGTTAATAAACAATAATTAATTTAAGATTGACTTCGAGTTGCTTCCCGAGTGGCGCAGCAGCACTGCATCACAGTTGCTTGAGGTGTCACTACAGACCAGGGTTCGATCCCAGGCTGTGTCATAAACCGCCATGACCGGGAGTCTCATAGGGCGGCGCACAATTGGTCCACCGTCGTCCGGGTTAGGGGAGGTTTTAGCAGGGTAGGCTTTACTTGGCTCATCGCGCTCTAGCAACTCCTTGTGGCGGGCCGGGCGCCTGCAGGCTGACTTCGGTCGTCAGTTGAGCGGTGTTTCCTCCGACACATTCGTGCTTCCGGGTTAAGCGAGCGGGTGTTATGGAGCGAGGTTAGGCGGGTCATGTTTTGGAAGACGCATGACTCGACCTTGGACTCTCCAGAGCCCGTTGGGGAGTTGCAACGATGAGACAAGATCGCAAATGGATATCACGAAATTGGGGTGGAAAAGGGGATAAAATATATTTTTTTATCTAAAATTACTTCATTGACTTTGAGTGTCCAATGTGTAGAATTTCCACGACAGTGTAAGTACAAAACATTAGTTACATAGTGGAACAAGAGAATGTGTAATAACATCAGTAGTTACATGTGTGGAATAACCTTCAGAAAGTGAATGTGTAATTACACATTCCTTGTTCCAATTGTGTAATAACTGATTCCGCAACAACTCTTACCATGTAATTACATCAGTGACTTAAAAAATTCAGGAGGATGGGAGACCCACGGTATAGGCGCGGAACGCTCAAAGACATCAAAGTGTGTTTCAAAAATCGTCGAAGAGTAATTATTTTAAACTAAAGCATTTAATAGACATTTATAGTACAACATTATGGGGAATGGGAATGAGAGGGATACTTACTCCGTTTTGGGAAGGGATCACAGCAGTGATTAAATGAGGGCATGAGGCGTGAGTTGAGGTGTTCAGAGGCTTGACTTCAGTGCAGGACAGGATTTGACTGAGAAGACAAAAAACAATAACACAACACACTACACAGTTAGACAAAAGAGCTAAGAATTAGTGAGTCCAAGCAAGGAGTAAAATCATTGATATGTAATAATGTGATTGTTTGTTTATGTGATTGACTCTACATACAGTAATGAGAGATAATTGTTAGGGGAACTCAAAGTGCTTGGAGAGGATACTTTCAATGTGCCAGTGGATGAGCGGGCACATGAGACAAGGCTTCAGTTCATGTCAGGAGAGAGTTGACAATGGTAGTGGAGTGGAGTGGTCATCACTTCTTAAATCAGGGAACAGGATGGGACTTAGCTGGAAATACAAATAGCAGATACCTTCCATTACAGCTGCGCCATCATAGGTTTGAACAATAAGTTTGTCCATGAAGTTAAACACAGACTACGCATCTCACCGACTTGACACATCAAAGTAGCCCAAGAAACGTTCCTGAATAAAGCCCTGATCATCCACATACCTGACGATAACTGACAACTGCAAGCAGACTGGTGCCATCATAGGTCCCAGAGCGGTGGGGCAATTTTTCCTTATCTGTTAACCTAACCAGGAAAACTTGAAGGAGTTCCCACATATGCTGAGCACTTGTCGGCTGCTTTTCCTTCACTCTGCGGTCCAACTCATCCCAAACCATCTCAATTGGGTTGAGGTTGGTTGATTGTGGAGACCAGGTCATTTGATGCAGCACTCCATCACTTGCCTTATTTATCAAATAGCCCTTACACAGCCTGGAGGTGTGTTTGGTCATTGTCCTGTTGAAAAACAAATGATAGTCCCACTAAGCGCAAACCAGATGGGATGGGTATCACTGCAGAATGCTGTGGTAGCCATGCTTGTTGAGTGTGCCTTGAATTCTAAATAAATCCCTGACAAGTGTCACCAGCAAAGTGCCCCCACACCATCACACCTCCATACTTCACAGTGGGATCCACACATGCGGAGATCATCCTTTCATCTACTCTGCGTCTCACAAAGACACGGCGGTTGAAAAGGACAGATTTCCACTGGTCTAATGTCCATTGCTCGTGTTTCTTGGCCCAAGAAAGCCTCTTCTTATTATTGGTGTCCTTTAGTAGTGGTTTCTTTGCAGAAATTCAACTTGATTCACATAGGCTTGATTCACATAGTCTCCTCTGAATAGTGGTTGAGATATGTCTCTTACTTGAATTCTGTGAAGCATTTATTTCATCATAGCGCTTGATGTTTTTTGCGATTGAAACATTCAAAAGTTATTGATATTTTCCAGATTGACTGACCTTCATGTCTTGAAAGTAATGATGGACTGTCGTTTCTCTTTGCTTATTTGAGCTGTTCTTACCATAATATGGACTTGTTCTTTTACCAAATAGGGCTAACTTCTGTATACCATCCTTACCTTGTCAACACTGCTGATTGACTCAAACACATTAAGAAGGAAAGAAATTCCACAAATTAACTTTTATCAAGGCACATCTGTTAATTGAAATGCATTCCAGGTGACTTCCACATGAAACTGGTTGGCTACTTTGAAGAATCTAAAATCTAACATATGTTTTGATTTGTTTAACACTTTTTTGGTTACTACATGATCCCATATGTGTTATTTCATAGTTTTTATGTCTTCACTATTATTCTACAATGTAGAAAATTGTCAAAATAAAGAAAAATCTTTGAATGAGTAGGTGTGTCCAAACTTTTGACTGGTACTGTTTGTAATGAGTTTTTGCTTGTGTCTGTCCGGACTGATTACTTGTTATCATCTTTGCTAAATAAATACCGGAGGAAAGTGGAAATCCTACTTGAGCGCATGTGAAAAAATGCGCTGCATCTACCTCTCACTTTAATCTAACTTTTAATGGATGATGCGATGGAAGCTATCAAATCATTCTGAATTGATTTTGACATCCCAGAAAAGAGAGAAAAAAGTTCCATATGTTGAGCTAGTAAAGCATCGTAACGTGCAATTACCTCCGCAAGCTCCTTGTAATTCCACTTGTTAGAGGAACTTTCCCTCTTTTTGTGTCTTCTAAAAGCCAATTATTGCATGCCCCAAAACGCAGTGGTGTTGATTAGTCGCTTGAGAACATCTCTGTTTCTTCTTACTTTCTCGTTGTGTTGCGCAGTTTGAATTCGCAGACCTTCGTCATGATTGATGTGGCTTTTTCTCAGAAGCTTGAATCTGATGTGGGCATTTATATGCTCCCTGCTTTTGTTTTGCCGTTTAGCTGAACGATCAATGTTCTTCAGGTCACTTTCAAAAAGCAGGCAAGGACAGCAATACAGGCGGCTTGATTAAACGCTCCCTCTTAACCAGCTAAACTTTTGAAACAAATTGGTATTGAACACCCTCACCTTTTCATCCTTCTTCATGAAACTGATCTTAGGTAGAGGTCGACCCTTGGTTTTAATTCGCACCTTTTCCGTGTACCCCAGAGAATAAAAGGGGTTCTTCAACATAGAACCCCCCCACAATGCTCTGCAGACAACCCCAATACAACACACTAGGTATATTCTCCGATCCTAATGCTATGATTGGGTGGACAACATGTCAGTTCATACTGAAAAAGCTTTGATTGGTTGGAGGTCGTCCCCCGGAGGTGGTCATAATTACCGTGTAGGTCTATGGAAGGGGGTGAGGCCTACGAGCCTCCTAGGTTTTGTATTGAAGTCAATGTACCCAGAGGAGGACAGAAGCTAGCTGTCCTCCGGGTACACAATGGTGCTACCCCAGAGAGTGAAGTTACTATAGACCTTCATTGCAAACAGTGTGTTTTAATCAATTATTTGGTGACATATGAATATATTTAGTATAGTTTTATCTAAAAAGGATAACGTTTGAAGTGTTTCACAATTTTTTTTTCATGACATTTCACTGAGGGGGATGGTCCACTGAATTACATAGTAAAACATATGTAACTATTATGTTAACACAGTTATTACTGTGCTAGTTACACAGTAATAGGAGCAACTTAATGTAAAGTGTTACCAGTAAATCAGCTTTACATTTTTTTGTGCTTTTCATGTGGAATGAGCTCCAAAAGTCTTTAAAGCTGGTGGATTTGGTGCCTCCAGGGCTTGCGCAAAAAAACAAATAGCAGATTTACTCAAAACACTTTACTTTAGGTGCATGTTAGAGGGCCTTTTTACTGAAGTATGTATTTGTTTCTTATGATTGTGTTTTGCTCTTTGTGTTTTGTGTTTGCTTTTCAAGTATTGTGTAATTGATATATAGATATGTATTGTGTAGTTGTTGTTTATGGTGCTTATTGATGTATTGGATAGGTCGTCATTGTAAATAATAATATGTTCCAAGTGCCAAATAAAGTAACAGGGTTGACGATTTGTTCTTATATCACCCATAAATCCCATTGAGACAGGGGGAATGGAAGCTTGTTGTGTGCAACAGGAAGTGGTTATTGAAAGCAAGCTTCACTAAAACATCTTTATTGTTGAAAAATGTCTATCCTGTCTATCTACGGGTAACAGAGTTGACATGTTATGCTCGACCCGCTCAGTTTTCCACCACAAAACACCAGAAAATGGGCAAAAAGAGTATAACTAGATCACCTGATTTTACTCTGTGATTTGACTAGTAGATCTTCAATGCTTGTATTGAAATAAATATTTAAAAAAGGAATAGTTTCACCATATTAATACGAGAGTTCAGTTCACAACAGGCTTGACCTTAAAATGAGGGTCAGACGTAAATGAATCATTAATCACATGAAATAAATAATTATCTTCAGGAATTACTTTGTCAAGCAACAAAATAACTAGGGTTTTATAATGATGGTGAAACTTAGACATTTTGGGGATTAGGTGGGTTAAAATCTTCCTAGAAGTGACACAGGGTTGGCGGAAGGACATGTCAAAATGCTGAATATTGGCACTTTAGCATGCCTTTTTTCGTATACAAAATCAGATTTTTTGAATTCTCCATCTGGACTATATTAAACGGCACTTCATTTAATTTAACAAGACTTTAAAATTCAATATTGGTGCACAATTTCTACTTAAAATATCAAAAGGAACTCATTTCGTGGAATGACCCAACAACCACTTAGAGAAAGAAAGTTGTGGTAGAGGTTTATCAGATAAAAACTGAATCAGATGAGCAGCATGTAACTGGAGAGCATGACATCGAAATAAGTGAGGATATACTGAAGTGTGTTTTGACAGATGAGGCAAATATTGGAGGGTTCAGGCTTACCACTAAACCAGGCTTACTTACCACTTACTTCTACAGATCCTACTGAGTAATTCCTACCCCACTTTTACTTGTTACTTTTATATTTTTTTCTCTCAAAGCCAATATGTAAGCCAATATGTAATTTATAGGCCTATAGTGTGTTGCATCGCAGTGAATGGAATGGGTGGAGTAGAATGTGTTGCTGGGTTAGACTCTAGTGCTAGATCAGTAGAGCCTGTCGAATATTATGCTCTTTACTTTCATTTACTTCGGATCCAAACATTTCTTAATGTACTCCACTTCAAATATTATTTATCTTACATAAAGTAGTAATTATCTTTAGTTTAGATTTCCCCCCGATGTAGTTATAATTTTGTAACAGCATTTTCGTATAATATCGTTTTGTCGCAGACTTTTATTTTGAAGGCAAAAATCGGAAATCCAGAAGTCTTAATGCTGCTGCAGGGACACTAATGTTGCCGTCGTGACGCTAATCCAGACTGATTTGCAAAGCACAAAGGCTTCTTCTGATTTGGGGAGCTGACGAATCGTAGCCTGCTATTTTCCGTTAGTGCTAACTGGAATGTTTGGGACGTCCCAAGGATCTCTTTTAGACTTTACCATATTCCTACGGGGTACTGGAGGGTACAGTTTAGAAGTTCCGTTTTCCTCTTCGAGATAGTTTTCTTTTAGTTTGAGTTTATTTACGTGTATCAGTGACAATTGCATGCATTTAAATAGTGAAATCTATGTAAACAAGTGCTTGTTATGGCAAACTTCACTTTGAACAAAAATGACGGACCATATTCAATCAAAACCGGTAAGTGGCATTCAGGTGTATAATATTTAAATTATAATCGATATAGTTACACACATTACACTGTTGCATCCAGCAAGAATTCTACTTTTTCTGTTATGTTAGTTTCCCTCTGTGCAGCCTAGGTTTTGGTTGGGATAGCCTGAGAGGATTTAAATAGACCAGTTTGTAAATGGGTCTAAATATGTGTAAAAAATGTAGTCTTGATGATGTAATTTGTTTTATTAAAATAAGTTTTTATTTATGATAATTGATATATTGATATTATCATATATCATGATCTTAAAGTACATTCAGTCTGGTTTTAGACAATCCTATCCTACTGAAACTTGCTAACTATACTTGACAGATTTATCAAGCAAGAAATTGACAAGGGCAACTTCTGTGGTATGGTCATGCTTGACCTACAAAAATAATTTGATACTGTGAACCATATATATTTTATTGTAGGCCTACTAACTGAAAGCAATTGGTTTTTGCACCAACTCCTTATTATGGGTGACGTCATACCTAACTGATAGGGTCCAATGGATGGATTTGGGTGGGAAACTCCCCAGGGGAGCATTTTGGTGTCTTTGCTTTTTTTTCTCTACATAAATTACATGGATTCTGCCTGTTCATGCCCTCTGTTCCAGTATGTGAATGATTCTGCCCTCTTGGTATCATATAAGAATAAGGAGACCATTGAAAAGGGATCCTTAGTGATGCAGTGGTCTAAGGCACTGCATTGCAGTGCTAGAGGCGTCATTACAGACCTGGGTTCGATCCAGGGCTGTATCACAACCAGCCGTGATCGGGAGTCCCATAGGGCGGCCCACAATTGGCTCAGCTAGGGGAGGGTTTGGCCGGGGTATGCCGTCATTGCAAATAAGAATTTGTTCTTAACTGACTTTCCTAGTTAAATAAAAACATATAAATGAAAAAGACCCTAAGCAGTGAACTGACTAAAGTCAGTAAGTGGTTAACCGATAACAAACTGTCTCTGCATTTAGGCAAGACAGAATCTATCCTGTTTGGTTCCAAACACAAAGTGAGAAACTCTTACAACTTCAGTCAAGTGTAGTAGTGTGGCAGTGAAGGAAAAACACTCTGTTACATACTTGGGATGTGAACTGGACCAACACATGACAGGTCAGCTAATGGCTCTGAATGTCATTGGGAAGGTTCACTCCAGGACAAAGTTCCTGGCAAGGGTAACCAAGTTCATGGATACAGAGACTATGAGGACCCTGGAAACATTTTGATGCAGTGCTGCAATGACTATGCTTGCATCTCATGGTTCAGGGGTAAAACCAAAAATTTGAAGTACAAACTTCAAACGGCCCAAAACAAACTAATGACAATTATACTCAAGCTCAGCCCTAGGATGCACATTTGTCCAAATCACTGAACTGGCTTCCAGTTGATCACGGGTAGTGCAGATCAAACTGTTGATGGTTTTTAAAGTTATACATGACCTTGCCTCCAGTTACCTGTCTGGTTATTTAATTTCATTAGAGACTCTCATAGCCATCACACCAGAGCCAGTGTTGCCAATATCAGACCCGTGCGCAATAGGAGCCTGGCTGGAAAAAGCTCTTTCCTTAACACTGGTGCAGAGGAATGGAATGGTGTACCTAGGGCTGTGGCGGTCATGACATTTTGTCAGCCAGTGATTGTCAAGCAAATAACTGCCGGTCTCACGGTCATTGACCGTTAATTAACACAAACATATTTAGCATCTCCTGGTTTCCATGCATAGCCTGTGTCACGATTGTAGAAATTATCGGACCAATGCGCAGCATGGTTGTAGTGCCACTGTAACGGTTGTCGTCGGATTTAGACCAAAATGCAGCGGGGAAATGTGCACTCATCTTCTTTATTATAAACGGACAAGGAGGAGAACCAAAACAAACACGTACACAAAGGAAACACAACGACTAATCACAGGCTGGTAAGGCACAAAGCTATACACAGCATAATCTCCCACCAAGTACTCAACAAACACACACCTATATATAGGACTCTCAATCAGAGGCAACTAGAAAACACCTGCCTCCAATTGAGAGTCCAACCCCAATTAACAAAACATAGAAATACAAAAGACTAGACAGAACATAGCAATACACTAACATAGAACAGTGCCCAAAACCCCCCGGAATACATAAATCAAATACCCTACTAAACAAACCACCACCCCGAACCACATAAAACAAATACCCTCTGCCACGTCCTGACCAAACTACAATAACAAATAACCCCTATTACTGGTCAGGACGTGACAGTACCCCCCCCAAAGGTGCAGACCCCGGATGCACCTCACCCAAAAAAACAAAATTACCCCAAAACAAACATAAATCCCCTAAACTAAAGGGAGGGAAGGGAGGGTGGCTGCCGTCAACGACGGCACCTGTGCTACACCCCCCCTCCCCAACCCACCTATACTGGAGGTGGCTCAGGTTCTGGTCTACAGCCACCCCCTGACCAGTCCACCCCTGCACAATGTTCAGGGCTGTAGAGCGTCTCTGGGGGCTCCGGACTGTGGACCAACTCTGGAAGATCCAGACTGTAGGCAGACTCGCTTGGTTCCGGACCGTAGTCAGACTCACTTGGTTCCGGACTGTAGGCAGACCCATTCGGTTCCGAGCTGTAGGCAGACTCACACAGTTCTGATTTATCGGCAGACTCACACAGTTCAGAGTTATAGGCAGACTCACTCGGCTCCGGACTGCAGGCAGACTCACTCGGTTCTGGACTGCAGGCAGACTCACTCGGTTCCGGACCGCAGGCAGACTCACTCGGTTCCGGACCGCAGGCAGACTCACTCGGTTCCGGACAGTAGGCAGACTCACTCGGTTCCGGACTGCAGGCAGACTCACTCGGTTCCGGACTGTAGGCCGTCTTGTTCGGTTCCGGACTGTAGACCCATTCACTCCTCTCCGAACTGTGGGCCGTCTCACTCGGCTCAGAACAGTGGGCCGTCTCCCTTGGTTCCGAACTGTAGGGCATCTCACTCGGTTCCGGGCTAGACACTCGTACCGGATACTCTGGACGGGGTACTGTTGTCGGATACTCTGGACGGGGCACTGTTGCCGAATATTCTGGACGGGCACTGTCGTCGGATACTCTGGACGGGGCACTGTCTCCGGACACTCTGGACGAAGCACTGTCGCCGGACACTCTGGACTGGACACTGTCGCCGGATACTCTGGACTGGACACTGTTGCCGGATACTCTGGACTGGACACTGTTAGCAGAAGCTCGAGACTGGACTGACGCACTGGAAGCCTGATGCGTGTTACTGGTACTGGATGTGCCAGTTTGGGGACACGCACTTCAGGGCTAGTGCGGGGAGCAGGAACGGGCTGAGTTGGACTCGGCTGACGCACTGGAAGCCTGATGCGTGGTGCTGGTACTGGAAGTATCGGGCCGTGGAGGCGCACTGGCGGTCTCGATCGCACCTCCTGCACAACCCGTCCTGGCTGGAACTAGTAGCCCTGTACGAGTGGAGTGCTGGTACAGGGCGAACTGGGCTGTGCATGGGCCTGATGGTTGCTGTGCATAGAGCGGGCGTAGGGTAGCCTGGACCTAGGAGGCGCACCGGTGACCAGATGCGCTGCGCAGGCATCCTCCTACCAGGCTGGATGCCCACTCTAGCACGGCACTTGCGAGGGGCTGGGATCACTTGCACCGGACTGTGCGTGCGTATGGGCGAGATCGTGCGCACTTCCGCATACGTCGGCGCTCTCCAATCCAAATTCTTCCCATAAAAAGCACGGGGAGCTGGCTTAGGTCTACTGCCTGGCCCAGCCAAACTACCCGTGTGCACCCCCTAAATGTTTTATTGGGGGTGCCTCTCCGGCTTAAACGCCAGTCGTGTTCCCCTGTAGCGTTCCCGGTCTTCGCTCCACTTTCTCCATGGACCCTCTCTGGCCATAATCTCCTCCCACGTCCACTTTTCCCGATAGTCCACATTATTATCCCGTTGCTCCTTACCCCGCTGCTTGGTCCTTGGTTGGTGGGAGAGTCTGTAATGGTTGTCGTCGGATTTAGACCAAAATGCAGCGGGGAAATGTGCACTCATCTTCTTTATTATAAACGTACAAGAAGGAGAACCAAAACAAACACGTACACAAAGAAAACACAACAACTAATCACAGGCTTGTAAGGCACAAAGCTATACACAGCATAATCTCCCACCAAGTACTCAACAAACACACACCTATATATAGGACTCTCAATCAGAGGCAACTAGAAAACACCTGCCTCCAATTGAGAGTCCAACCCCAATTAACAAAACATAGAAATACAAAAGACTAGACAGAACATAGCAATACACTAACATAGAACAGTGCCCAAAAACCCCCGGAATACATAAATCAAATACCCTACTAAACAAACCACCACCCCGAACCACATAAAACAAATACCCTCTGCCACGTCCTGACCAAACTACAATAACAAATAACCCCTATTACTGGTCAGGACGTGACAGCCACATCTTTTTATTTATAGTGAAACGTTGCAATACACCAAATACTTGAAATACAAAAAACAACAAACCGTGACACAGAGAGGAAAACACACTACTCAAAATTAACAACCCACAAACCCAAAAGGAAAAACCCCCTACTTAAATATGATCTCCAATCGGAGGCAACGAGGACCAACTGCCTCCAATTGGAGATCAACCCCAAAAAACCCAACATAGAAATAGAAAACCTAGAACACAAAACATAGAAATAGAAAACAACAAAACCAACCAAACAACCCCTGTCATGCCCTGACCCATCTACTATAGAAAATTACCTCTTACAAGGGTCAGGACGTGACAGTACCCTCCCCCCCAAGGTGCAGACCCCGACTGCACACACAAAAAAAAAAACAACCACAAAAACACAAGGGGAGGGTAGGGAGGGTGACAAAAGTCTATGGTGGCTCTGGTGCTAAACCTAGAACCTTCCTATCTCTCCGAGCCTACAGCAACGGAAGTGGCTCCGGCTCCGGGCGTAACCCCCGTTCCGCCAGCAGATCCCTCCGCTTCTGTAACACCAATCTGTGGATCATTATTAGAAGAATCGGACTGTAGATCATTACCGGAAGCTCTGTGCTGCAGACCGCCGCAGGAGGATCTGTGCTGCTGGCCGCCGCCGAAGGCTCCGGGCTGCAGGCATCCGCCGCAGGCTCCGGGCTGCAGGCCGCCGTCGAAGGCTCCGGGCTTCAGGCCGCCGCCGAAGGCTCTGGGCTGCAGACCGCCGCCGGAGGCTCCGGACTGGGAGGCTCTGCCGGAGGCTCCGGACTGAGGAGCGTCGCCGGAGGCTTCGGACTAGGGGGCGTCGCTGGAGGCTCCGGACTGGGAGGTGTCGCTGGAGGCTCCGGACTAGGGGGCGTCGCTGGAGGCTCCGGACTGAGGAGAGTTGCTGGAGGCTCCGGACTGAGGAGAGTCGCTGGAGGCTCCAGACTAGGGGGCGTCGCTGGAGGCTCCGGTCTGAGCGTCGCTGGAGGCTCCGGACTGGGAGGCGTCGCTGGAAGCTCCGGACTGAGGAGAGTCACTGGAGGCTCCGGACTAGGGGGCGTCGCTGGAGGCTCCGGTCTGAGGAGCGTCGCTGGAGGCTCCGGACTGGGAGGCGTTGCTGGAAGCTCCGGACTGAGGAGCGTCGTTGGAGGCTCCGGACTGAGGAGCGTCGCTGGAGGCTCCGGACTTGGAGGCGTTGCTGGAAGCTCCGGACTGAGGAGCGTCGTTGGAGGCTCCGGACTGAGGAGCGTCGCTGGAGGCTCCGGGCTGAGATCCGTCTCAGTAGGTTCCGGACAGTAGGCCGTCTCAGTAGGTTCCGGACTGTAGGCCGTCTCAGTAGGTTCCGGACTGTAGGCCGTCTCAGTAGGTTCCAGACTGTAGGCCGTCTCAGTAGGTTCCGGATTGAAAAACGTCGCCGGAAGCTCTGGACAGGGAACTGTCGCCGGAAGCTCTGGACGGGGAACTGTCGCCAGAAGCTCTGGACGGGGAACTGTCGCCGGAAGCTCTGGACGGGGAACTGTCGCCGGAGGCTCTGGACGGGGAACTGTCGCCGGAGGCTCTGGACGGGGAACTGTCGCCAGAAGCTCTGGACGGGGAACTGTCGCTGGAAGCTCTGGACTGGGAATGTGAACTGGAATCCTGATGCGTGGTACTGGCATGGGTGGTGCCAGACTGGTAACCCCCACCTCAGGACAAATGCAGGGAGCAGGAACAGGACACTCCGGACTGGGCATGCGCACTGGAGGTCGGATGTGTGGAACTGGCTTAGGTGGCGCCAGACTGGTAACACGCACCTCAGGACGAATGCAGGGAGCAGGAACAGGACACTCTGAACTGGGCATGCGCACTGGAGGTCTGATGCGTGGAACTGGCTTAGGTGGCGCCAGACTGGTAACACACACACCTCAGGACTTGTGCAGGGAGCAGGCACAGGACCCTCCGGACTGGGCATGTGCACTGGAGGTCTGATGCGTGGAACTGGCTTAGGTGGCGCCAGACTGGTAACACGCACTTCAGGACGAGTGCAGGGAGCAGGAACAGGACGTACCGGGCTATGGAGGCGAACTGGAGACCGGGCATGCTGAGCAGGCCTACTCCTTTCTGGCTGAATGACCATCCTCGCCCTACACCGGTGAGGAGCTGGCACCGAGCGCACCGGGCTGTGAATGTGTGTGGGCTATATATTGCCATCACACCATAACCCATTGCTCGTTCATCCACTTGCTCTTCAGCACGCCCGCTCCGTAGTGCTCTTTCTCCCAGTACCTCTCTTCGGAATCTTGCGTCGAGCTCCGCGCTTTACTCCCTGACTGGCTCCTGTCTGCTCCACAGCGCTCTCCAATACGCACGGGAAGTTAGATCAGGTCTCCCCCCTGACGTCGCCAAACTCCCCGTATGCCCGCCAAACAATTTTTTGGGGGGGGCTGCCTCTCCTTCTTGCCTATTGGTGGATATAGTGCCTCGTAGTATCGTCGCTCCCTCTTTGCTTCTTCAATTTCCTCCTTCGGGCGTCGATACTCCCAAGCCTGCCTCCAAGGTCCTTTTCCATCCAAAATTTCCTCCCAAGTCCATTCCTCCAGATATTCCTTACCATGCTGCTTGGTCCTTCTGTGGTGGGTTGTTCTGTCACGATTGTTGAAATGATCGGACCAACGCGCAGCATGGTTGCAGTTCCACATCTTTTTATTTATAGTGAAACGTTGCAATACACCAAATACTTGAAATACAAAAAACAACAAACCGTGACGCAGAGAGGAAAACAGTACTCAAAATTAACAACCCACAAACCCAAAAGGAAAACCCCCCAACTTAAATATGATCTCCAATCAGAGGCAACGAGGACCAGCTGCCTCCAATTGGAGATCAACCCTCCAAAAAACAACATAGAAATAGAACACAAAACATAGAAATAGAAAACATGAAAACCAACCAAACACCCCCTGTCATGCCCTGACCCATCTACTATAGAAAATGACATCTTACAAGGGTCAGGACGTGACAGCCTGCAAGCCAATGATGCAGACCTTTGGAACATCTACATTTTAAGAAGTCTAATAAATCCATGTAATATAGCCTACAGTACACAATCACAATAAACCCATTATTTATTTTAGACAGGTCTAAAGAAACATGATATGAAGAAAATGTAATCTATTTCAGAAGAACAGAATAGCATACACTGAGTCCTTATGTTAGGCCCTGATCTGGCTATATGCTTAATTTAGAGATACTCATGCAACTTCAGCTGTGATACAAACGGCTATATGTTTAGATTTTTAATACATTCTAAGGCTGCATGATGCGACTCTAATGATAATTAGAAAAAAATTGCATTAAAAGCATGAGCTTTGCTTTGTTATTTGCGCAGGCTGCACACATTTCATTCACATTTGATAATTACTTGATAATGCCTCAAATTTCCTGGCAGCATGTCCTTTGTGTGGCTGTAATGCCCACTAAAAAATTCCATACATTTTGCAGCCAGTGGCCTTTGTGCCCTTGGACTGAATATAATAATTAGAATTCCCTTCTCCCGGCTGCGTGGTCTGAAGCACCTCTCACAGACAGCTCAATTCCTATTAGCCAATGCCGTCATGTGATTGGGTCTTTCTCACAGACTACAAGTGAAGAAAGACACATCGGGGAAGCAACTGTACCACGTCCTTTTTTTCCCTTCTTTCTTTAACATTTATTTAACTAGGCAAGTTAGTTAAGAACAAATTCATATTTACAATGATGACGTTCCCCGTCCAAACGCAGACAACAGCCTGGATTTGAACCAGGGACTAGAGTAACACCTCTTAGACCGCTGCGCCACTAGGGAGCCCCATTCAGTCCTTGTCCAATTCTGAGGCACACATTGACGATATATTGGAAGAACTGTCCACATTTACTTTTCATAAGCCAACAAGACATTTATTTCTCGCACAGAATAGGTCAACTTTTGTAGTACAAAAGTTGACCTATTCTGTGCGAGAAATAAATATTCCAAACATAGTCTGGGACAGTTGTGGAATGCGATAGAGCCCAAATTAATACAACCACTAGTCTCAAAAAAGAGGCTGACGCAACAGATCAGAACGTTTAGCTTAAAATGTTGATGAAATATTAGGCTATTTCTTCAAATTATAAGCGCAGCAATGCGCACATTGCAGTAGACTATGAGTGTGAATGTTCCGAAGTGCAATCAATTAGCGGGAAAACACCATTCTCAAAAGTGACCGCAAATGCGATTTATGCATGCAAAGTTTTATTATAAAGGTGCATTTTTATGGTGAAAATGATCTTCCCCAGACTTGTGCTGCGTATGTATGCCAGTTAGGCTCTACACCTGTTGTGAAGCAGATTAATGTGCTTAATTTAAATAAGTTATTTGGCTACTTTAGTTGTGATACAAACCTTATCAAAACATACATCATTCACAAGTGATAATATATAATTTACAAGTGATGGGCTAATATTGTCAGCCAACAGACTGTTCTTGATTTAATCTTGTCTTTACATATATTAAATAATATGTGTGAAATTTGTTTTGATTTAGAAGGGACCATTATCATGCACCTGTCACAAAATACATGTTATCCATGGACTTAAATAGCGAATGGAGGATGCTTTTCCTATGGCCACCACACGGGTGCCTCACTGCGGTGGTGGTCAGCACTCCTCTTCTGCCGTCCACTGGCCTCCTTCAGGGATTCCTGGACGGCTCTCCAGGTCTCCTTGGAGCGCTGTACCCAGTCCTCCACCACAGGAGCCTCGGTCTGGCTCTGGTGCCATGGTGCCAGGACCGGCTGGTAACCCAAAACATACTGAAAGGGTGACATGTTAGTAGAGGAGTGACGAAGTGAGTTCTGGGCTAACTCCGCCCAAGGAATGTACCTCGCCCACTCCCCTGGCCGGTCCTGGCAATACGACCCCAGAAACCTGCCCACCTCCTGGTTCACCCTCTCCGCCTGCCCATTACTCTCGGGGTAATAACCGGAGGTCAAACTGACCGAGACCCCCAGCCGCTCCATAAACGCTTTCCAGGCCCTGGATGTGAACTGGGAACTTCGATCAGAGACAATGTCCTCCAGCACCCCATAGTGCCGGAAGACGTGGGTAAATAGGGCCTCCGCAGTCTGCAGGGCCGTAGGGAGACCGGGCAATGGGAGGAGACGGCAGGACTTTGAAAACCGATCCACAACCACCAGAATCGTAGTGTTCCCCTGAGAAGGGGGAAGATCTGTCAAGAAGTCAGGTGCGACCATGGCCATTGCGGAACGGGGAGGGGCTGTAACTTCCCTCTCGGGAGATGCCTAGGAGCCTTACTCTAGGCGCACACCGAACAGGAAGAGACATAGAACCTCACGTCCTTAGCCAAGGTGGGCCACCAGTACTTCCCCCTGAGACTCCGCACTGTCCTCGCCACACCAGGGTGATCCGAAGTGGGTAGAGTGTGCGCCCACCAAATCAATAGATCACGAACACCGAGCGGCACGTACATGCGATCCATGGAACACTGTGCAGGCGCAGGTTCCAATACTAATGCCCGCTCGATGTCCGCGTCCACCTCCCATACCACCGGTGCCACCAGCCTAGACGCTGGAATGATGGGAGTTGGATCGATGGGCCGGTCCTCCGTGTCATAATGACGGGACAGCGCGTCGGCCCTGGTGTTCAGGGAGCCTGGTCTATAGGAGATCGTAAACCTAAACCGGGCGAAGAACATGGCCCACCTTGCCTGACGCGTATTCAGTCTCCTACCTGCCCGGATGTACTCCAGATTTCGATGGTCGGTCCAGATGAGAAAGGGGTGCTTAGCCCCCTCAAGCAAGTGTCACCACACCCTCAAGGCTTTTACCACCGCTAGCAACTCCCTGTCCCCCACAACATAGTTACGCTCCGCCGAACTGAGCTTCTTCGAAAAGAAAGCGCAGGGGTGGAGTTTCAATGGCGTACCCGAGCGCTGTGATAGCACGGCACCCACCCCAGCCTCGGATGCGTCCGCCTCCACTATGAATGCTAGAGACGGGTCCGGGTGCACCAACACGGGTGCTTCGGTGAACAGCGCCTTCAACTTCTTGAAGGCTCCGTCCGCCTCCGTCGACCACCGCAAACGCACCGGCCCCCCCTTCAGCAGTGAGGTAATGGGAGCCGCTACCTGGCCAAAACCCCGGATAAACCTCCGGTAGTAATTGGCAAAGCCTAAGAACCGCTGCACTTCCTTCACCGTAATAGCATTTAGACCTCTGTAATCAATGCACGGACGCAGACCTCCCTCCTTTTTCTTCACAAGAAAGAAACTCGAGGAGGCAGGTGAGATGGAGGGCTGAATGTACCCCTGTCCCAGAGATTCCGTGACATATGTCTCCATAGCCACCGTCTCCTCCTGTGACAAGGGGTACACGTGACTCTTGGGAAGCGCAGCGTTAACCTGGAGATCTATCGCACAATCCCCCTGTCAATGAGGTGGTAATTTGGTCGCCCTCTTTTTACAGAAAGCGAAATCAGAAAGCCAAATCGGCGTATTCAGCGTATTCAGGGAGAATGCGCACGGTGGACACCTGGTCTGGACTCTCCACTGACGTGGCACCTATGGAAACTCCTAGACACTTCCCTGAACACTCCTCTGACCACCCCTGGAGAATCCCCTGTTTCCACGAAATCCGGGGATTGTGATCAGCCAGCTAGGGGACCCCCAGCACCACCGGAAATGCAGGCGAATCAATAAGGAAAAAACTAATCCGTTCCTTATGATTCCCCTGCGTTACCATATCCAGTGGAACCGTAGACTCCCTGACTAGCCCTGACCCTAATGGTCGGCTATCTAGGGAGTGCACGGGGAAGTGGGAATCTATCGGCACTCGCAGAATGCCCAGCTTAATGGCAAGTCCGCGATCCATAAAGTTCCCAGCTGTGCCTGAATCGACTAGCGCCCTATGCTGGGAAGAGGGAAAAAAATCAGAAAACAAAATAGGTAAGAACACGTTACCAACAGGGGATTCTGGGTGAATCTGGTGCTGACTCACCTGGGGTGACCGAGAAGTGTTCTGCCTGCCCTCTCGACTCCCAGACTGGCTCCTCCAGCACCGGTCGGCCGTGTGTCCTCTCCGACCACAGCTGGTGCAGGAGGAGCCACCTCCTCCGGTGCCCCTTGGCACAGCCCCCCCCACCTCCATAGGAGTAGGGGCGGGGGTGCACGGAGGTGGAACGGACAGGACCCTTTCTGAACGCCCGCAGGCAGCCAGCAGATTGTCCAGACGGATGGACATATCGATGAGCTCATCAAGGGACAGAGCGGTGTCTCGACAGGCTAGCTCCCTGCGGACGTCCGCCCGGAGACTACACCGGTAATGGTCTAAGGGCCCTGTCGTTCCACCCCGCCCCAGCAGCCAAGGTCCTGAACTCCAGCACGAAGTCCTGCGTGCTCTTCGTCTCCTGCCTGTGGTGGAACAGCCGCTCACCCGCCGCTCTTCCTTCCGAAGGGTGGTCGAACACGGCCCGAAAGCGGCGGGTGAACTCTGGGTAGTGATCCCTCGCCGAGTCTGGACCATTCCAGACAGCATTTGCCCACTCCAGAGCTCGGCCCGTCAGGCAGGAAACGAGGGCACTCACGCTCTCCTCTCCCGAGGGAGCAGGTCTGACGTTGGCCAGGTACAGCTCGAGCTGGAGCAGAAATCCCTGGCACCCAGCCGCCGCTCCATCATACTCCCTCGGGAGCGCCAGACGAAGCGCGCCAGAGCCAGACGCAGTGGGAGGCGGAGGTGGCTGCATCGGAGGAGCCAGAGGTGGAGAGATGAGACCACTCCTCTCCCATCGGTCCATCCTCTCCATCATCTGATCCATCGCGGATCCGATTCGGTGGAGGACAGTAGTGTGGTGGAGCACGCGTTCCTCCATCGAGGGAAGGGGGTTGGCCGCTGCTCCTGCTGACTCCATAGTATTGTGGTGCGGGATTCTGTAAGGCTCGGGTGTCGTGAGTGAGGAATCAAACGCAGGAAGCAGCGAGCACAGGGTAGTGGCTTTTTAATGGGTCAAACAGGCGAGCACACACAAGCCACCCCAAACAGCGAATAACGCGCACACAAAATAAAGTGCAAAAACACAGGGGAAATCACATGCGGCGCAAAAACAAACGCACAAGTGTAAACACAAGCACAAACAGGAATGACAATCCCGCACAATGAGAAGGCGGACCAGCTAATACTAATAGCCCCGCTAATCACCCCCACTAAGAACAGGTGCACACAATCACAAAAAGGGGGAAAACAAAAAAGGGAATCAGTGGCAGCTAATAGGCCGGTGATGACGACCGCTGAGCGCCACCCGAGCAGGAGGGGGCGCCACCGTCAGTGGGTATCGTGACAGTAAGTTACTTGAATCTGGCTTATTGTGAGGTTAATAACTCTGATAAATCTGCAAGAGCAGAGCCCTAACCAGCACAGCCATTGGTTAAGCAGTACACTAAACACTTTTTGATCAGCAATAGCAGAGCATTCCGGGGCTCAGGATTGGAATATTCAATGCGGTGTGTAGTGCAGCCTAGTTTTATTCATACCATCCCATCAGCTACCTTCTGGTTCCCGAGAGGCGCGGTGGTCTAAGGCACTACATCTCAGTGCTTGAGGTGTCACTACAGACACCCTGGTTCGAATCCAGGCTGTATCACAACCAGCCATGATTGGGAATCCCATAGGGCAGCGCACAATTGGCCTAGTGTTGTAAATAAGAATTTGTTGACTTGCTTAGCTAAAAAAAATCTTAGAAATGTAACTTTACTTCTCTTCTCCCAGCATGCACTTCATAGCCTATGGATTATTTGATTGAGACCACACAAAATAGCCTATAGGCACACTTGATATTGCTTGCCCAGAGGAGTATCATATATCAATCACACATTGAGTATCATATATTTATATATCAATCCCACATTGATATATAGCCTAATAAGCAACTAATTCTAAAACACTGAGAAACATTGACATTTCATCAATTACAAATGACATGATCCTCCCCTGGACTAGATTTTAAATACTAAACCCTCCCCTTGACTGAAATTGAAAAAGCATGACCCTCCCCCATTTTCCTCCAGGTAACCATTCTGTAAATGTCGATCCATCCCTAAGGAGAGAGAGGAAGAATGCCAGAGAGTTCAGCAGCCAGCTAGCTATACAATGTTCTCCACATGTTGTCTTTGTGTTTCCTTCTTTGACATATACAGTGAGCTCCAAATGTATTGTGACAGTGACACATTTGTTGTTGTTTTGGATCTGTACGCCAGCACTTTGAATTTTACAGCACTTTTTGTACATAGTCCCCTCATTTTAGGGGACCAAAAGTATTGGGGAAAATTCACTTATGTGTATTAAAGTAGTAAAAAGTTAAGTATTTGGTCTCATTCATATCAAGCTTGTGACTCTACAAATTTGTTGGATGCATTGCTGTTTGTTTTTGGTGGTGTTTCAGATTATTTTGTGCCCAAAAGAAATGAAGGGTAAATAATGTAGTGTCATTTGAGTCACTTTAAATGTAAATAAGAATAAAATGTGTTTCTGAATACTTCTACATTAAATGTGGATCCTACCATGATTACAGATACTCCTGAATGAATCATGAATACTTATGAGTGAGAAAGTTAGAGGCAAAAATATCATACCCACCCATAAATGCTAACCTTCCCTGTTACTGTTGAGAGAGGTTGAGAGGTTAGAATGTTTGTCCTATATCTGAGAGATATAAGAAAGAAACATTTGCTTTTTTTTTTTTTTTTTACATGTATTTAACCCCTTATTTTTGGCACTAAACAGTTTCCATATACAGTTGAAGTCGGAAGTTTACATACACCTTAGCCAAATACATTTCAACTCAGTTTTTAATAATTCCTGACATTTAATCCTCAAAAAATTCCCTGTCTTAGGTCAGTTAGGATCAACACTTTTTTTTAAGAATGTGAAATGTCAGAATAATAGTAGAGAGAATTATTTATTTCAGCTTTAATTTTTTTCATCACATTCCCAGTGGTTCAGAAGAATACAGAATACACTCAATTAGTATTTGGGTGCATTGCCTTTAAATAGTTTAACTTGGGTCAAACGTTTCGGGTAGCCTTCCACAAGCTTCTCACAATAAGTTGGGTGAATTTCGGCCCATTACTCTTGACAAGGCTGGTGTAACTGAGTCAGGCTTGTAGGCCTCCTTGCTCGCACATGCTTTTTCAGTTCTGCCCACAAATTCTTTGTAGGATTGAGGTCAGGGCTTTGTGATGGCCACTCCAATACCTTGACTTTGTTGTCCTTAAGCCACAACTTTGGAAGTAAGCTTGGGGTTATTGTCCATTTGGAAGACCCATTTGCAACCAAGCTTTAACTTCCTGACTGATGTCTTGATTTGTTGCTTCAATATATCCACATAATATCCCTCCTCATGATGCCATCTATTTTGTGAAGCGCACCAGTCCCTAATGCAGCAAAGCACCCAAATCAAATCAAATGTATTTATATAGCCCTTCGTATATCAGCTGAAATCTCAAAGTGCTGTACAGAAACCCAGCCTAAAACCCCAAACAGCAAGCAATGCATGTGAAAGAGGCACGGTGGCTAGGAAAACCTCCCTAGGAAAAACTCCCTAGAAAGGCCAAAAACCTAGGAAGAAACCTAGAGAGGAACCAGGCTATGAGGGGTGGCCAGTCCTCTTCTGGCTGTGCCGGGTGGATATTATAACAGAACATGGTCAAGATGTTAAAATGTTCATAAATGACCAGCATGGTCAAATAATAATAATCATTGTAGTTGTCGAGGGTGCAACAAGCACGTCCGGTGAACAAACTGGAGCAGCAGCATGGCCAGGTGGACTGGGGACAGCAAGGAGTCATCATGCCAGGTAGTCCCGAGGCATGGTCCTAGGGCTCAGGTCCTCCGAGAGAAAGAAAGAAAGAGAGAATTAGAGAGAGCATATTTAAATTCACACAGGACACCGGATAAGACAAGAGAATACTCCAGATGAAACAGACTGACCCTAGCCCCCCGGCACATAAACTACTGCAGCATAAATACTGGAGGCTGAGACAGGAGGGATCAGAAGACACTGTGGCCCCATCCGATGATACCCCCGGACAGGGCCAAACAGGCAAGATATAACCCCACCCACTTTGCCAAAGCACAGCCCCCACACCACTAGAGGGATGTCTACAACCACCAACTTAGCGTCCGAAGACAAGGCCGAGTATAGCCCACAAAATCTCCGCCATGGCACAACCCAAGGGGGGGGCGCCAACCCAGACAGGAAGACCACGTCAGTGACTCAACCCACTCAAGTGACGCACCCCTCCCATGGACGGCATGGAAGAACACCAGTAAGTCAGTGACTCAGCCCCTGTAATAGGGTTAGAGGCAGAGAATCCCAGTGGAAAGAGGGGAACCGGCAAGGCAGAGACAGCAAGGGCGGTTCGTTGCTCCAGCCTTTCCGTTCACCTTCATACCCCTGGGCCAGACTACACTTAATCATAGGACCTACTGAAGAGATAAGTCTTCAGTAAAGACTTAAAGGTTGAGACTGAGTCTGCGTCTCTCACATGGGTAGGCAGACCCATGTCATAAAAATTGAGCTCTATAGGAGAAAGCCCTACCTCCAGCCGTTTGCTTAGAAATTCTAGGGACAATTAGGAGGCCTGCGTCTTGTGACCGTAGCGTACGTGTAGGTATGTACGGCAGGACCAAATCGGAAAGATAGGTAGGAGCAAGCCCATGTAATGCTTTGTAGGTTAGCAGTAAAACCTTGAAATCAGCCCTTGCCTTAACAGGAAGCCAGTGTAGGGAGGCTAGCACTGGAGTAATATGATCAAATTTTTTGGTTCTAGTCAGGATTCTAGCAGCCGTATTTAGCACTAACTGAAGTTTGTTTAGTGCTTTATCCGGGTAGCCGGAAAGTAGAGCATTGCAGTAGTCCAGCCTAGAAGTAACAAAATCATGGATTAATTTTTCTGCGTCATTTTTGGACAGAAGGTTTCTGATTTTTGCAATGTTACGTAGATGGAAAAAAGCTGTCCTTGAAACAGTCTTGATATGTTCTTCAAAAGAGAGATCAGGGTCCAGAGTAACACCGAGGTCCTTCACAGTTTTATTTGAGACGACTGTACAACCATCCAGATTAATTGTCAGATTGAACAGAAGATCTCTTTGTTTCTTGGGACCTAGAACAAGCATCTCTGTTTTGTCCGAGTTTAAAAGTAGAAAGTTTGCAGCCGTCCACTTCCTTATGTCTGAAACACAGGCTTCTAGCGAGGGCAATTTTGGAGCTTCACCATGTTTCATTGAAATGTACAGCTGTGTGTCGTCCGCATAGCAGTGAAATTTAACATTATGTTTTCGAATGACATCCCCAAGAGGTAAAATATATAGTGAAAACAATAGTGGTCCTAAAACGGAACCTTGAGGAACACCGAAATTTACAATTGATTTGTCAGAGGACAAACCATTCACAGAGACAAACTGATATCTTTCCGACAGATAAGATCTAAACCAGGCCAGAACTTGTCCATGTAGACCAATTTGGGTTTCCAATCTCTCCAAAAGAATGTGGTGATCGATGGTATCAAAAGCGGCACTAAGATCTAGGAGCACGAGGACAGATGCAGAGCCTCGGTCTGACGTCATTAAAAGGTCATTTACCACCTTCACAAGTGCAGTCTCAGTGCTATGATGGGGTCTAAAACCAGACTGAAGCGTTTCGTATACATTGTTTGTCTTCAGGAAGGCAGTGAGTTGCTGTGCAACAGCTTTTTCTAAAATTTTTGAGAGGAATTGGAAGATTCGATATAGGCCGATAGTTTTTTTATAATTTCTGGGTCAAGATTCGGCTTTTTCAAGAGAGGCTTTATTACTGCCACTTTTAGTGAGCTTGGTACACATCCGGTGGATAGAGAGCCGTTTATTATGTTCAACATAGGAGGGCCAAGCACAGGAAGCAGCTCTTTCAGTAGTTTAGTTGGAATAGTGTCCAGTATGCAGCTTGAGGGTTTGGAGGCCATGGTTATTTTCATCATTGTGTCAAGAGATATAGTACTAAAACACTTTAGTATCTCCCTTGAGCCAAGGTCCTGGCAGAGTTGTGCAGACTCAGGACAATGGAGCTTTGGAGGAATACCCAGATTTAAAGAGGAGTCCGTAATTTGCTTTCTAATGATCATGATCTTTTCCTCAAAGAAGTTCACAAATGTATTACTGCTGAAGTGAAAGCCATCCTCCATTTGCGAATGCTGCTTTTTAGTTAGCTTTGCGACAGTATCAAAAAGAAATTTCGGATTGTTCTTATTTTCCTCAATTAAGTTGGAAAAATAGGATGATCGAGCAGCAGTGAGGGCTCTTCGATACTGCACGGTACTGTCTTTCCAAGCTAGTCGGAAGACTTCCAGTTTGGTGTGGCGCCATTTCCGTTCCAATTTTCTGGAAGCTTGCTTCAGAGCTCGTGTATTTTCTGTATACCAGGGAGCTAGTTTCTTATGACAGATGTTTTTAATTTTTAGGGGTGCAACTGCATCTAGGGTATTGCGCAAGGTTAAATTGAGTTCCTCGGTTAGGTGGTTAACTGATTTTTGTCCTCTGACGTCCTTGGGTAGGCAGAGGGAGTCTGGAAGGGCATCAAGGAATCTTTGGGTTGTCTGAGAATTTATAGCACGACTTTTAATGCTCCTTGGTTGGGGTCTGAGCAGATTATTTGTTGCAATTGTAAACGCAATAAAATGGTGGTCCGATAATCCAGGATTATGAGGAAAAACATTAAGATCCACAACATTTATTCCATGGGACAAAACTAGGTCCAGAGTATGACTGTGGCAGTGAGTAGGTCCAGAGACATGTTGGACAAAACCCACGGAGTCGATGATGGCTCCGAAAGCCTTTTGGAGTGGGTCTGTGGACTTTTCCATGTGAATGTTAAAGTCACCAAAAATTAGAATATTATCTGCTATGACTACAAGATCCGATAGGAATTCAGGGAACTCAGTGAGGAACACTGCATATGGCCCAGGAGGCCTGTAAACAGTAGCTATAAAAAGTGAGTGAGTAGGCTGCATAGATTTCATGACTAGAAGCTCAAAAGACGAAAACGTCATTGTTTTATTTTGTTGTAAATTGAAATTTGCTATCGTAGATGTTAGCAACACCTTTGCCTTTGCCGGATGCACCCCCACAATATGATGCTGCCACCCCCGTGCTTCACGGTTGGGATGGTGTTCTTCGGCTTGCAAACGTCCCCCTTTTTCCTCCAAACGTAACGATGGTCATTATGGCCAAACAGTTCTATTTTTGTTTCATCAGACCAGAGGACATTTCTACAAAAAGTACGATATTTGTCCCCATGTGCAGTTGCAAACCGTAGTCTGGTGTTTTTATGGCAGTTTTGGAGCAGTGGCTTCTTCCTTGCTGAGCGGCCTTTCAGGTTATGTCAATATAGGTCTCATTTTATTGTGGATACACATACTTTTATACCTGTTTCCTCCAGCATCTTCACAAGGTCCTTTGCTGTTGTTCTGGGATTGATTTGCACTTTTCTCACCAAAGTACGTTCATCTCTAGGAGACAGAACGCATCTCCTTCCTGAGCAGTATGACGGCTGCGTGGTCCCATGGTGTTTATACTTGCATACTATTGTTTGTACAGATGAACGTGGTACCTTCAGGTGTTTGGAAATTGCTCCCAAGGATGAACCAGGTCTTGGCTGGATTCTTTTGATTTTCCCATGATGTCAAGCAAAGAGGCACTGAGTTTGACAGTAGGCCTTGAAATACATCCACAGTTACACCTCCAATTGACTCAAATTATGTCAATTAGCCCATAAGAAGCTTCTAAAGCCATGACATAATTTTCTGGAATTTTCCAAGCTGTTTAAAGGCACAGTCAACTTAGTGTATGTAAACTTCTGACTCAGTGGAATTGTGATATCGTGAATTGTAAGTGAAATACTCTGTCTGTAAACAATTGTTGTAAAAATTATTTGTGTCATGCACAAAGTAGATGCTCCTCCGTTTCACATGTTCCTAAATAAGGTGTAGTAAGCTCACTAAACAAATTGTGGAGGAAAGGTTTAGAATTTAAGTTGTAATATTTTACACAGAATATTATCAGTGCAAGATCAAATTAAACAAAAACATTTTCTGCAATGGTATTTTCCGGCATTGTTATAAAATAAAAATGTCTACGTGCTTATCTAAGACTCACTTAATATATGTATACCAGCATAAACATTCCACGATTTAAATTCCAAAGAAGAAAGCAATTTGATATAAGTATGTCAACATATATTTGAATAGGCCTATTACCAAAAACGCTCAAAAACATTGACGGCAAACTCACCTTTTGCACTTAGGAGACTATACATTTCTTTGATTATCCACTCTGCCGATGTCGGCTGAAACAAAAGATTGTCTATTATATTGACAAGATATTCCAGCGACTGCTTTCACAATGGAAATGCATGTCCTCAAAGATGGAAGGCAGGTGGGAGGAGGCGAGATCAGGTTGGACCACACTAGCCAATGAAAGGACAGATTCACGTATGAACAACAGGCCATAGAGATAGATAGAGGGCTCATCTTTGTCTGTGCCATTATAGCAACTGTGACAGCATGGGCAGCACCATTGAGGCTCTCCATTTTAAAGTAGCCCATTTTCTTCTTAAATGGCTGATTTGCTCCTAAGTCATAGGAATCCCCACCCAGTTGACTACTTTCAAATGGTGGAAGCCCTCAATGGCTATGTCCATGCTAAAACGGGTAATATCCATGATGAGTCATCTATCTCAGTGACAACTCCGATATAATGTATTTTTTTTTTCAAAGTTGCCATATCTCCTTCTTTAACATCACTAAAAGTAGGCTATTTCCATCAGATGTATCCATCCGCAGTAGCACATTTATTGACACATCTGGATCTATTCCTAATGTGACAATTCAGTTGATGTTTTATTTTGAAATGGTTTCAATTTCACTTACCTGCCGTTGATTAATCCACCTGTTTTCTTTCTGCCAATTACCCTATCACCAACTTCTCTCTCCCTGTAGTCGTCTGACAGAAACCCACCTGGGCGGTCGAACTAGACTGGTGAGTTGGGTACGACTGGTGCTTTCTCAAAAACTAGGATCAAAACTGGTGATATCCGACTCCCCCCTGTCCCCTAGGACTTCTAATTGCTACTTTTTACCGTTACTCTAATTTACATTTCACTCATAAAATGTAGACTAGACTTGTTCCTCCAACTGGCTATTTCACTTTATACAGTTTAGGCAGAGCATCAACATCAGAAATATAAGCCATTTGCCACACACACAACTTATGGACAAAATGAAATGCCCTTTTATATTGTTATACTTTTTGAAAATCATGTGGAATTATATTTATCTCTGATCAGTGTCAGTATTGTGGACTAGTCTGTTGTATAAAACAATTAAAGGGGCAGTGCAGTCAAAAATGTTCCTGTGTTTTATATATATATTTCCACACTATGAGGTTGGAATAATACTGTGAAATTGTGAAAATTAAATGCAACTTTGAGAGAAGAAAAGGCAGCCTGAAATTTCAGCTTGTTTGGCTGGGTGGGGTTTTTGGACCTCCAATATAAGTTAATAGACCAATAACAAAGAGAGTTTGCCCACTGCCAATAACAGGTCGTTTTCAGGTTACACATCCTTTCCATTAACTCATGCAAAAGTCAATCTGGATCATGGACCATACACAGCCAGTGGAGGTCAGAATGGTATCATCGACTAAAGCTGAAGGCTGCAAGGAAGCTTCAGTTGATAGGCCGACACCATGACAAATGGATGGAAAGTAGCATAGGCCTATGGCTTTACGGACAACCTAACAATCACCAGTTGATTGTAAATACATTTATCATCTTTATTATGTGGTTTCGCCATCATTCCTTGTACAGTATAAAGCTTTAGCCATACAAAACTACCACTGTCTACTGTTACAACCTGTGAGTATTTCATGGAAATACTTCAGCTGTATGAGGCCAAACATGACTGTGTATCACTATCAATGTTTACAATAAATTCTGGATGTATCAGAAGATTATACATCTTCAAAATAACATTTTAAACAAAAACACATTTAACAAAAGGCAATAGATTAAGGGGGTGTGGACGTACAGTTGAAGTCGGAAGTTTACATAAACCTTAGCCAAATACATTTAAACTCAGTTTTTCACAATTCCTGACATTTAATCCAAGTAAAAATTCCCTGTCTTAGGTCAGTTAGTATCACAATATATACTCTACTGGTTTGTCCTGCTGCTCGAAATTTGAGACAAAATATCCACAGTAAACTTTTTTTTCTTCTTTTTTTAAGAGATGGGCAGGTAGAGCTCCACTGTGGAGGTGTCATAATGCCAATGGAACACAGAGGTCAAACAGGGAAATGGTTCCATTCATTTTTTGGCACCATTCATTTTTCCCTTGAAGCTAGGGTTGCAAAGGGTTCAAACTTTTCGGTAAATTTCCGTACATTTTTCTGAGATATTCCATGGGAAGATAAGTCCGAGAATATGGGGAATTTTGCAAAAATTCATCAAAAAAGTTAGCTTATAACAGTGAACCTTTTTTGTGGGATACACATAAGGCAATGTTAGGTCTTGTGGCATATTTTGGTTAAACTATCCCCAATTCAATGGAATTGCAACCCTCTGCATGCACAGTGCATTCTTCCATCACATGTGCAGTGCACTCTTCCATCACAAGTACAGCTGATTCTCAAGATCTTGCACACTAATGAGATGCTATTGAGCCCACACTACTACACTGCCTGAGCCAAGAACTACATACTTTCTGGTGAGTTTTGATGACAATACTGGGTGGGGTGAATATATTTTATATGACATACATCATTTTTTGTTAACTAGTAAATAGTAGCCTACAGAAAAGTGTGTTTAAATCATTTCTAACTTGTTAACCTGTTTGGGCTAGGGGGCAGTATTGAGAATTTTGGAAAAAATATGTGCCCATTTTTAACTGCCTCCTACACCAACTCAGAAGCTAGAA
The DNA here is from genome assembly GCF_901001165.1 of Salmo trutta. NCBI lineage: Eukaryota > Metazoa > Chordata > Actinopteri > Salmoniformes > Salmonidae > Salmo > Salmo trutta. The sequence continues at coordinate 42,519,834 of NC_042985.1, read as the reverse complement.
TATGCATATTATTGTTCAGGTTTGGATAGAAAACACCCTAAAGTTTCTAAAACTGTTTGAATGGTGTCTGTGAGTATAACAGAACTCCTATGGCAGGCAAAAACCTGACAAGGTTTCATGCAGGAAGTGGCCTGTCTGACAAGGAGTCGTGCGTCTTGCATCTGTTTATTGAAAATTAAGGATCTTAGCTGTAACGTGACAATTCCTAGGGCTCCAATAGGCTCTCAGAACCCGGGAAAAACCTGAAGGATGACGAGGCGGCCTCTGGCTGAAACAGATTATCGCCTTTGGTAAGTGGCCGATCAGAGGACCATTGAATGAGGCGCGTGCACGATTCGCCCCCGTGGAGAAATTTCATTCGGCTGTTTAGGCTCATTGCAGATTCCCGGTCGGAATATTATCGCTTTTCTACGAGATAAATGGCATAAAAATTGGTTTTAAACAGCGGTTGACATGCTTCGAAGTACGGTAATGGAATATTTAGACATTTTTTGTCACGCCATGCGCCATGCTCGTGACCGTGATGTAGCATTCTGATAGTGTCAAGAACTCACGAACAAAACGTCGCTGTTTGGATATAACGATGGATTATTTGGGACCAAACCTACATTTGTTATTGAAGTAGAAGTCCTGGCAGTGTATTCTGACGAAGAACAGGAAAGGTAAGAACATTTTTCTTATAGGAAATGTGATTTTGGTGAAGGCTGAACTGGGTGGGTGTCTAAATAGCTAGCCCGTGATGCCGGGCTATGTACTTAGAATATTGCAAAATGTGCTTCATCCGAAAAGCTATTTTAAAATCGGACATATCGAGTGCATAGAGGAGTTCTGTATCTATAATTCTTAAAATAATTGTTATGCTTTTTGTGAACGTTTATCGTGAGTAATTTAGCAAACTGTTAGTAAATTCCCCGGAAGTTTGCGGGGGGTATGCTTTTTCTGAACGTCACATGCTAATGTAAAAAGCTGGTTTTTGATATAAATATGAACTTGATTGAACAGACATGCATGTATTGTATAACATAATGTCCTAGGTGTGTCATCTGATGAAGATCATAAAAGGTTAGTGCTGCATTTAGCTGTGGTTTGGGTTTATGTGACATGATATGCTAGCTTGAAAAATGGGTGTCTGATTATTTCTGGCTGGGCACTCTCCTGACATAATCTAATGTTTTGCTTTCGTTGTAAAGCCTTTTTGAAATCGGACAGTGTGGTTAGATTAACGAGATTCTTGTCTTTAAATAGCTGTAAAATAGTCATATGTTTGAGAAATTGAAGTAATAGTATTTCAAACGATTAAAAAATCGCGCCACTGGATTGAAGTGGCTGTTACGTAGGTGGGACGAATTCGTCCCACATGCGCCAGAGAGGTTAACCTGTTAGGCTAGGGGGCAGTATTTACACGGCCAGATAAAAAACATACCCGATTTAATCTGGTTACTACTCCTACCCAGTAACTAGAATATGCATATAATTGGCTTTGGATAGAAAACACCCTAAAGTTTCTAAAACTGTTTGAATGGTGTCTGTGAGTATAACAGAACTCATATGGCAGGCAAAAACCTGAGAAGATTCCAAACAGGAAGTACCCTCTCTGACCATTCCTTGAGCTTCTTGCCTCTGTTTATTGAAGACTGAGGATCTTTGCTGTAACGTGACACTTCCTACGGCTCCCATAGGCTCTCAGAAGGCGGGAAAAAGCTGAATGATGTGATTCCAGCCCCAGGCTGAAACACATTAGCGCGTTTGGATAGTGGCCGATCAGAGGGCCATCAGACTAAGGCTCGTGCACGAGGGGATCCCATGCTTTTACTTTCTCTCTCGTTGAATGTAAACAGGCTTTGCCGGTCGGAATATTATCACTTTTTTACGAGAAAAATGGCATAAAAATTGATTTTAAACAGCGGTTGACATGGTTCGAAGTACGGTAATGGAATATTTAGAATTTTTTTGTCACGAAATGCGTCGTGCTCGTCACCCTTCTTTACCATTCGGATAGTGTCTTGAACGCACGAACAAAACAGAGGATATTTGAACTTAACTATGGATTATTTGGGACCAAACCAACATTTGTTATTGAAGTAGAAGTCCTGGGAGTGCATTCTGACGAAGAACACCAAAGGTAATAACATTTTTCTTATAGTAAATCTGAGTTTGGTGAGTGCTAAACTTGCTGGGTGTCTAAATAGCTAGCCCTGTAATGCCGGGCTATCTACTTAGAATATTGCAAAATGTGCTTTCACCAAAAAGCTATTTTAAAATCGAACATATCGAGTGCATAGAGGAGTTCTGTATCTATAATTCTTAAAATAATTGTTATGCTTTTTGTGAACGTTTATCGTGAGTAATTTAGTAAATTGTTAGTAAATTCACCAGAAGTTTGCGGGGGTATGCTAGTTCTGAACGTCACATGCTAATGTAAAAAGCTGGTTTTTGATATAAATATGAACTTGATTGAACAAAACATGCATGTATTGTATAACATAATGTCCTAGGTGTGTCATCTGATGAAGATCATCAAAGGTTAGTGCTGCATTTAGCTGTCTTCTGGGTTTTTGTGACATTATATGCTAGCTTGAAAAATGGGTGTCTGATTATTTCTGGCTGGGTACTCTGCTTACATAATCTAATGTTTTGCTTTTGTTGTAAAGCCTTTTTGAAATCGGACAGTGTGGTTAGATTAACGAGAGTCTTGTCTTTAAAATGCTGTAAAATAGTCATATGTTTGAGAAATTGAAGTAATAGCATTTCTAAGGTATTTGAATAACACGCCACAGGATTCCACTGGCTGTTACGTAGGTGGGACGATTTCGTCCCGCCGACCCTAGAGAGGTTAACAATTTCTGCTAATTAGTTTTTGCTACCATGTGTGGTTTCGCTTGCTTGAGCCTGCTAACTAAGGAGTGTTAATTCACCTGTTTCCATACATGTTTAATTTCAAAACAAGTATCTTACAAAGGAGTTGTTTAATCTAACTGCTTAACTATTTATCTGTAAATGGAATTGTATTTGGTTATTTTCCCAAAAATGTTTTTCCTAATATTTACAGGAAAATGCCACGGGCACTATCTGACGTGTGGAGACATTTCACTGCAGCTAATGTAGAAGGAAAAGCTGTGTACATTTGCAAATACTGTGCTAAATCCTATGTGAAGAATGCAACAAAGATGCAGAATCATCTGGCCAAGTGCATAAAGTTCCCTCAGCGCTCACAACAAGCAACCTCTGACAAAAGTCCCTCTACTTCTATTTGAGGTGAAAATGATGAATCAGACACCTTATCGATAGCAACAGCTCATGGTCCTCTTGGAATCAGACGTTTTTTTGACTCAATGGAGGAACGTAGTCAGAGAAATGCTGATGAATGTCTTGCTCGAGCTGTGTACAACTGGTTCACCTCTGATGCTCACAGGCAATGTGTATTGGAAGAGATTTCTGAATGTTCTTCGCCCAGCATACACCCCTCCAACTAGGCATGCTTTATCTACTCATTTGTTGGATGCAGAGTTCAACAGCATTCAATTGAAGGTCAAGCAAATGATAGAGAAAGCAGACTGTATATCAATCATCTGATGGGTGGTCGAATGTCTGTGGGCAAGGAATAATTAACTACATCATCTCCACCCCTCAATCAGTATTCTACAAGAGCACAGACACAAGGGACAACAGACACACCGGTCTCTACATATGTTTGAGAAATTGAAGTAATAGTATTTCTAACGATTCAAAAATCGCGCCACTGGATATCAGTGGCTGTTACGTAGGTGGGACGAGTTCCTCCCACATGCGCCAGAGAGGTTAAGTACTTTACCCCACTGCCCAAATGCCTTCACACCAGTACATTAGAATACTTTATATACTGTTACACATGCACTTATTGTCACAGGGGTCATGAAATGGAGACCAAGACGCAGCGTGGATAGTGCTCATTTTCAAACTTTTAATGACGACACTTGACAAAATAACAAACGACCAACACAGTCCCGTCAGGTACTTAGACTAGAATGGAAAACAACTACCCACAAAGGAAAACAGGCTGCCTAAGTATGGCTTCCAATCAGAGACAACGAAAGACACCTGCCTCTGATTGGAAACCATACCCGGCCAAACATGGAAAAACAACACATAGAAATAAAAAACTAGAACACTCCCACATAGAAACAGAAAACCCAAAAACCCACACAAAACAACCCCCTGCCACGCCCTGACCATATACTATGGCAAATGACCTCTTTACCTGGTCAGGACGTGACAGTAACCCCCCTCCCCCGAAGGTGCAGACCCCGACTGAACTCCACACCAAAACCCGCAAAAGCAACCCTAAACATAAAGGGAGGGAAGGGAGGGTGGCCACCGTCAATGACAGCTCCTGTGCTACACCCAGACCTTCCGCCAATCCTCCAGCTACGGAGGTGGCTCCGGCTCCATGCGTAGCCCCCGTTCTGCCCGCAGATCCCTCTGCTTCTGGAACCCTGACCTGTGGATTATTACCAGAGGTTCTGCGCTGCCGACCACCGCTGAAGGCTCTAGGTTGCAGACCACCGCTGAAGGCTCTGGGTTGCAGACCACCGCTGCAGGCTCTGGGCTGCAGACCACCGCTGAAGGCTCCGAACTGAGAGGCATCGCCGGAGGCTCCGGACTGGGGATCGTCGCCGGAGGCTCCGAGCTGAGGAGCGTCGCCGGAGGCTCCGGGCTGAGGAGCGGAGGGCGCACTGGGGGACGAGTGCATAGTTAAGCAGTTAGATTAAACAACTCCTTTGTAAGATACATGTTTTGAAATTAAACATGTATGGAAACAGGTGAATTAACACTCCTTAGTTAGCAGGCTCAAGCAAGCGAAACCACACATGGTAGCAAAAACTAATTAGCAGAAATTGTTAACCTCTCTAGGGTCGGCGGGACGAAATCGTCCCACCTACGTAACAGCCAGTGGAATCCTGTGGCGCGTTATTCAAATACCTTAGAAATGCTATTACTTCAATTTCTCAAACATATGACTATTTTACAGCATTTTAAAGACAAGACTCTCGTTAATCTAACCACACTGTCCGATTTCAAAAAGGCTTTACAACGAAAGCAAAACATTAGATTATGTAAGCAGAGTACCCAGCCAGAAATAATCAGACACCCATTTTTCAAGCTAGCATATAATGTCACAAAAACCCAGAAGACAGCTAAATGCAGCACTAACCTTTGATGATCTTCATCAGATGACACACCTAGGACATTATGTTATACAATACATGCATGTTTTGTTCAATCAAGTTCATATTTATATCAAAAACCAGCTTTTTACATTAGCATGTGATGTTCAGAACTAGCATACCCCCCGCAAACTTCTGGTGAATTTACTAACAATTTACTAAATTACTCACGATAAACGTTCACAAAAAGCATAACAATTATTTTAAGAATTATAGATACAGAACTCCTCTATGCACTCGATATGTTCGATTTTAAAATAGCTTTTTGGTGAAAGCACATTTTGCAATATTCTAAGTAGATAGCCCGGCATTACAGGGCTAGCTATTTAGACACCCAGCAAGTTTAGCACTCACCAAACTCAGATTTACTATAAGAAAAATGTTATTACCTTTGGTGTTCTTCGTCAGAATGCACTCCCAGGACTTCTACTTCAATAATAAATGTTGGTTTGGTCCCAAATAATCCATAGTTAAGTTCAAATATCCTCTGTTTTGTTCGTGCGTTCAAGACACTATCCGAATGGTAAAGAAGGGTGACGAGCACGACGCATTTCGTGACAAAAAAATTCTAAATATTCCATTACCGTACTTCGAACCATGTCAACCGCTGTTTAAAATCAATTTTTATGCCATTTTTCTCGTAAAAAAGTGATAATATTCCGACCGGCAAAGCCTGTTTACATTCAACGAGAGAGAAAGTAAAAGCATGGGATCCCCTCGTGCACGAGCCTTAGTCTGATGGCCCTCTGATCGGCCACTATCCAAACGCGCTAATGTGTTTCAGCCTGGGGCTGGAATCACATCATTCAGCTTTTTCCCGCCTTCTGAGAGCCTATGGGAGCCGTAGGAAGTGTCACGTTACAGCAAAGATCCTCAGTCTTCAATAAACAGAGGCAAGAAGCTCAAGGAATGGTCAGAGAGGGTACTTCCTGTTTGGAATCTTCTCAGGTTTTTGCCTGCCATATGAGTTCTGTTATACTCACAGACACCATTCAAACAGTTTTAGAAACTTTAGGGTGTTTTCTATCCAAAGCCAATTATATGCATATTCTAGTTACTGGGTAGGAGTAGTAACCAGATTAAATCGGGTATGTTTTTTATCTGGCCGTGTAAATACTGCCCCCTAGCCTAACAGGTTAACCTCTCTGGCGCATGTGGGACGAATTCGTCCCACCTACGTAACAGCCACTTCAATGCAGTGGCGCGATTTTTTAATCGTTTGAAATACTATTACTTCAATTTCTCAAACATATGACTATTTTACAGCTATTTAAAGACAAGAATCTCGTTAATCTAACCACACTGTCCGATTTCAAAAAGGCTTTACAACGAAAGCAAAACATTAGATTATGTCAGGAGAGTGCCCAGCCAGAAATAATCAGACACCCATTTTTCAAGCTAGCATATCATGTCACATAAACCCAAACCACAGCTAAATGCAGCACTAACCTTTTATGATCTTCATCAGATGACACACCTAGGACATTATGTTATACAATACATGCATGTCTGTTCAATCAAGTTCATATTTATATCAAAAACCAGCTTTTTACATTAGCATGTGACGTTCAGAAAAAGCATACCCCCCGCAAACTTCCGGGGAATTTACTAACAGTTTGCTAAATTACTCACGATAAACGTTCACAAAAAGCATAACAATTATTTTAAGAATTATAGATACAGAACTCCTCTATGCACTCGATATGTCCGATTTTAAAATAGCTTTTCGGATGAAGCACATTTTGCAATATTCTAAGTACATAGCCCGGCATCACGGGCTAGCTATTTAGACACCCACCCAGTTCAGCCTTCACCAAAATCACATTTCCTATAAGAAAAATGTTCTTACCTTTCCTGTTCTTCGTCAGAATACACTGCCAGGACTTCTACTTCAATAACAAATGTAGGTTTGGTCCCAAATAATCCATCGTTATATCCAAACAGCGGCGTTTTGTTCGTGAGTTCTAGACACTATCAGAATGCTTCATCACGGTCTCGCGCATGGCGCATTGGCGTGACAAAAAATGTCTAAATATTCCATTACCGTACTTCGAAGCATGTCAACCGCTGTTTAAAACCAATTTTTATGCCATTTATCTCGTAGAAAAGGGATAATATTCCGACCGGGAATATGCATTGAGCCTAAACAGCCGAATTAAATTTCTCCTCAGGAGCGAATCGTGCACGCGCCTCATTCAAAGGTCCTCTGAGCCGCCACTTGCCAAAGCCGATAATGTGTTTCAGCCTGAGGCTCCCTCGTCAACCTTCAGGTATTTCCCGGGTTCTGAGAGCCTATCGGAGCCCTGGGAATTGTCACGTTACAGCTAAGATCCTTACTTTTCAATAAACAGATGCAAGACGCACGACTCCTTGTCAGACAGGGTACTTCCTGCATGAAACCTTGTCAGGTTTTTGCCTGCCATAGGAGTTCTGTTATACTCACAGACACCATTCAAACAGTTTTAGAAAATTCAGAGTGTTTTCTATCCAAACCAGAACAATAATATGCATATTCTAGCTTCTGAGTTGGTGTAGGAGGCAGTTAAAAATGGGCACATATTTTTTCCAAAATTCTCAATACTGCCCCCTAGGCCAAACAGGTTTTAAGTAAAAATACTTGAAAGTACTACTTAAGTCATTTTTTGGTGGTATCTGTACATTACTTTACTATTTTATAATTTTGTCTACTTTTACTTCTCTACATTCGTAAAGAAAACAATTTACATTTTACTTAATACATTTTCCTTGACACCCAAAAGTACTTGTTACATTTTGACAGGAAAATTGTACAATTCACACACTTATCAGGAGAACATCCCTGGTCATCGCTACTGCCTCTAATCTGGCCGACTCATTAAACACAAATGGTTTGTTTGTAAATTATGTCTGAGTGTTGGAGTGTGTCCCTGGCTATCGTCAATAAAAATATAGAAAAATAAATAATTGTGCCGTCTGGTTTAATTTTAGGAATTTGAAATTATTTATACTTTTACTTTATGACAATTTAGTACTTTTTCCATCGCTGGATGTGGCTGGGGTTTATAGCATTTATTTCACATGACTCATCAATTTAGACACGTGTGTCTGGGTAAGTGTCTAATATTTTTTTTAAATGTATCTTGACACTATGTTTACCTGGAATTGTTCCTTATTGTAGACTACTACCACTTTTAGTCTTAATCTTTACTACACTACTCACTGTTTAGCACATGACCTCACATATGAATCCTTAAAGAGATGGGTGGGGTTGGCTTAAGAGGGTGTGAACAATTCTGAATGGGTGTAGACAAAGGAGAGCACTCTAGTAGGTACCAAAACTTTCAAAGGCCCTTTTCTCAAAAGTGAGTTTACAAGTGTATCAACTTTCAAAGCCGAATTACTTTCCCATTCTTCCTCAAAAATGCAGTGTATGATATACCATTTTGTAGCTCAGAGTCTCTACCATACTTTCCGGACTATAAGCCGCAACTTTTTTCCCACGCTTTGAACCCCGCGGCTTAAACAATGACGCGGCTAATATATAGATTTTTCCCACTTTCATTTAAAAAAAATAAAAATAAAAAATTCTGTGACGTGCTCAGTTTTTTGACGGCATGAAGCTTTTATTAGACCAATGAAATTGCCGAACAGGTTAAGGTCAAACAACTTTTTTGTTTACTGTTTAGATTAAATCGAGCGCTCTCAAATTTCCCATCATTCTGATTACGGTAGTCATTTTGTCACCCTCATCATGGCAAAGACACGGAGAAATGCATATGATGCAGCTTTCAAGTTGAAGGCGATTGATCTGGCTGTTGGAAAAGGAAATAGAGCTGCTGCACGGGAGCTTGGTTTTAATGAGTCGATGATAAGACGTTGGAAACAGCAGCGTGAGGAATTGACTCAGTGCAAAAAGACAACTAAAGCTTACTGCTAATTTTTTATTTTTTGTTACAAGCCGTGTTTCGTTAAAGCCCATTTATTTTTGTTACAAGCCATGTTTCGTTAAAGCCTGCGTAAAGTTCATTTGTTTCAATGTACCGGTAGGCACCTGTGGCTTATAGACACGTGCGGCTTATGTTCAAAATATATATATTTTTTAATTCAGTGGGTGCGGCTTATATTCAGGTGCACTCAATAGTCCGGAAATTACGGTACTTATCCAATGTAAAAAAAACAATTTCAAATTTTGCTATATAGGACCGATTTGAGCTGGGTAGGCAAATTGTTCTGTAATAGCTAAAATAATATTTTAAGATAATACACAACGTAGAGGACTAGAGGTCAATAGGGAATTAACGATCAATGGAAATAGCTATTTTTCAGTTAATGTATTGAAAATCCCAAATTGTTTGCATAGTCAACTTACACAGCTCTAACACACACACACACACACACACACATACACACACACTTACCCTACCAGACATGACACCAGGGGTCTTTTCACACTCCTGTCGTGGAATATCAAATCAACGGGAAGAGAGACTGCTGATTCTTTCAAACACTTTATTATAAGATTTGCATTAATGGAGAATCAACTAGCCACTCAACAATGCATAGTTGAAAAGCTCAACAAACAGTTGAAAGCTTTTATAGAGAAGCACATCTGTTTATAAACATGGCAGTCAGCAGATGGTGTGTAAAGGGCAATTAGTTGTCTGTGCAAACTTGAGAAAGCACAAGGTTGATAGCCCGAGGGCTCAACCGTCTATCTGCATTCACAACAGCAAAACACTATAATGTGCTCCTTTCCATTCATGTGACTGTCTGTAGATAGTAAACCCACGGGATGTCACATGCTGTGGCCGCACCCAAGCGGACCTTAGTCATAAGACTGGGCGTATAGCTAAGTCCCACAAAGACAAGTTTGTAATCAGGTTAGAAAAACATTAGCATATAACAAGAGACAATTCTTTAAACACTAAAACACAGGACAGCATGACTAATTATGTAATTTTCCACAATATTTCCCTCCTTTTGAGACAAAGTCTCAACCTAATAGAAAATTACAAGCATTTCCATTAAACAAACATTAACATGAGGAAAAAGAGGGAAAAGGAAAGACTTTCTTACACTTAGAACATTACAATTGTAAATTACCTCCATTGTGATTGAGTTTCAACCCTTCACATATTGCAATTCATTCTCAGAAGGGGAAAAGGAACATATGAATTTAAACATCAGTACATACTTTACCACCACACACAAAGCAATAGCTTTGTTGAGACTGTTCATATTTCCACAGGGTCAGCATGACGGTAGGCCCTTAACCCTGCCTTGGGAGCACTCTTCACATAATTCCCGCCGTGAACATGGCCTATAGACATGCTGCACCATTAACTCAATATTTTTACCTCTGTGTTACGGATTACCATAGTCTTCATCAGACATGTAATCTGTCATAGGAAATAAATCAGGTAAAAAAGGGTTCTGAGGCGTCTCCTTCAGCGGTCAGAAATGGCATGGTAAGAAAAGACTCAACAACTTTGCTGCACATTTTCTTAACACAAGTTATAATCCGCATTATTGTAAAAAAATAAATAACTAAGCCATAAATCAACCAATTAAATATTGTAGCTCCCATAACACCAAATAATGACTGAACCCATCCAAACAGATTCCAATCACCACTGAGCTCTTTCAGATGTTCCACTACAGTAGTAAAGTTACCCTCACCCTGGGGTATGAATGTACAGCAATGGTCACATATCATTTGGCACACTCTTATGCAAACATTATATCCCCGTATGTACTTAGCCTCCGGCTGCAG